>NC_028638.1:26090882-26109209 GCF_001406875.1 Solanum pennellii
GTTCGTGACACCCGATCCATTAACCTCATTCTTTTAGTTCATCAAGCCTTCCTTTATACCAAGGCATCATCATTAATAGAGTGAATTTAAGGTTTTTAAGATTCCACAGTATCATCATTATAATGCATCACAATTTACATAATCACCATCATGCAACAACACAATTAAGCGCAAGAAGACTTTACAATACCACCCAATACATATCAATCGCTATTAAGAGTTTACTATCACATAGCATAAACCATAACCTACCTCCACCGAAGAATCGTGATCAAGCAAGCTATCTCCCCAATCTCCTTTGCTTTCCTCTTCGTTCTCTCTCTCTCGCTCGCTCGTTCTCCCTCTCTGATTTCTTTTCTTTTTCTTCTCTAGATTCTTTTCTTTTACCCTAATTATCATATAATTCATTATGATAAAAGTAACCCATTATTTATTCTAAGGTTATCTCCTTTAACCCTCAAGTAATTAAATTATTACACTTACCCCACAAATTTCATAATTATAAGCATTAATAGTCCAAAACGCCCCTTCAAAACTCTCAGCAGAAATTCGACTCAGTCGAGGTGACGTTACTCGTGAAGGCCCGTCGTACCTGCGACGGTCCGTCCTGCACGTCCGTCACAAAGTTCAGAGACTCAATTTCAGTCAAAGGTCTGTGACGGTCCGTCGTGGCTACGACGGTCCGTACTGCAGTTTCGTCGTGAAGTTCAGAGAGTTGATCCCAGTGCCCAGATTTTCAGAGTTTAAGTGTTTTGGAACGATGACCCCCCGACGATCCGTCGTGACCATGACGGTCCGTCGTGGGGTCCGTCGACACAGTCAGTTTTTATCAAAAGAAATTCTGCTGTCCGAAACGACTAAACAGGTCGTTACAATAGATACCAATTTACCCATCGTTCATCCCCGAACGATCACAGGAAGAAAAGCAAGGGCGAGAAGGAGTACCTGAATCTGTAAAAAGGTGTGGGTATCTTTCTTGCATATCAGTCTCCTTCTCCCAAGTGGACTCTTCAACTGGTCGATTCTTCCATTGAACTTTGATGGATGCAATCTCTCTTGATCTCAACTTGAGGATTTCTCTATCTAGAATAGCAACAGGCTCCTCCTCATAAGACAAATTCTCATCGAGAACAACCGAATTTCAGCGAATAATATAGTTTCCATCTCCATGGTACTTTTTCAGCATAGACACATGAAATACCGGGTGCACTCCTGAGAGTCCTGGAGGTAATGCCAATTCATAAGCCACCTCCCCCACACCTCACCATCCCCAGCACGGACGATCTCCACGTGCCCAACTTATACTCAATCTCATGTCAATGCATGTATACAATATCATTTAATATAAGGGGATAATGATGCATCTCACTCAATCAATATCAACATAATACATAACTACCTCAATTATCTCAACTATACGGGTGTAATAATGAAAACACAATCACACAAAAATTTCAAGTCAATAATATATCAGCTAATGCCCATATGCTTTGGAAATTCTCAAATTACAATCCGCATTATATAGTAGAAAATTTTCCGTTTTATAACACCGGTACTCGTACCAATGCCGGTCACACCATTGATATACGAGACCCCCATCTTCCGCCCTTACCCCTTTGTCTATTCTCATTTTTTTTTAAATCTTTAATTAGGAAAACATCCTTCAACAAGTCTAAAAGTCTTAACATACCTCAAGTGCCGAATTCGTGTCACGAATCTTTAAGATAATTCCTTCCCTTTTTGCAAAGTTTCGGAACGTTCCCAATCTACCAATTATGCAATATTCATAAGTAAGCAAATTTTTTGTAGACATTCAAATTATTATATGTCTATCATTGACGCTAAACACACTCATATTTCTAACCAAACTCCCAATCTTGATATATATTGGTATGCCAAATT
This sequence comes from Solanum pennellii, assembly GCF_001406875.1. Taxonomy (NCBI): domain Eukaryota; kingdom Viridiplantae; phylum Streptophyta; class Magnoliopsida; order Solanales; family Solanaceae; genus Solanum; species Solanum pennellii. Next base: position 26,092,785 of record NC_028638.1, read on the forward strand.
TTTCATACTTGCTAAATTTCAAGCCAAGAACTTAACTTTAACATCTCCCAATACCCTTGAATTCAATGTTAAATTATATAATATACACCTAATAATTAATTACCTATCTCAATATATCAAACTAATATCTTAGTTTTATATATGTATAAAATAATAATCAACAAATCACTGCTCCAACGTGACCTTCCCCTTTTTTTTTTCTTCCTAAACGTCAATTCCCTTCAACCTGCCAATTCCTTTTTTTTTAGGCATTCTCTTAATTGCCAATCATTGGCATGATTGCCCAATGATTGGCTTGAGATTCCATTCCCCTCCCCACCATTTTAATACCAAAAAGATATACTAATAATAATGAATACGAGAAAATTATAGACCAACGACCCTCTTTTTTTTTTTTTCAAATCTGCAACTACGACTATATATAAATTTCAACTTTAAAAATATTCCTATATATGGCAATCATTAGGAATTCTTAATAACTAAACATCCATTCAATTCAATCTAATAATTTTACTAAAGTTATATCTCTTTTAATAACAAGTTACGACAAACAATACGATATCAACAGATTCTTCACGCCAACAATTTTTACCACTAATGCATGCTTATGCAGAATATAGATCGGTTAAGGAAAAACTTTTACCTTCAATATTTTACTTCGTTCCTCTTTGTTCTGTAATCTACGCTGCCCAAAAAAAATAAGTTTCTACCTCTTTTGTTTTCTGCCCTTCTAATGTTAATTAAGTAATGGTTATTACTCAAACTTCGAGGACAATAGACATACTTTTCATTTTAGTCTTTTTATTCAGTTCTCAATTTCTGTTTGAGTTAGTTGGGGCAATGTCCCACCAACTGAACTTCTTAGAGGCTTTTAAGACATAGTAGTAGAATCAGCTTGAATTGTTAAGTTTATCGTACAATTGTTATTAAAATCTTAGTATGGTTTATACATTGAGACTAGTTGGGGTTTCCCATTTTCCAGTTATCTATTGTTTTAGTTTTCGCATGGTACATGTTTTATTCAAGGGGTAGCCTCAGGCATGACATATTTGAATATTAAAGCCTTAAATCAAGGCAAACAAGGAACTAATACTTCATGACTGAAGTCATGCGTTTTAGATTATCTTTTGCTCTCCTACCCTGAAACTGTGCATCGATAGAGCTTTAGAGGTTTCCCTTCAAATAACGATTCACAAAATAATCCCCCCAATAGACAATCAATTTACTATGCAGGTTTGTATTAACATTAACTTTTTTATAGTATTAAATATGTACATGTATGGTATTTTTTCCTAAGATGAGATAATAGGAGTAAAGGAACTCAAAAGTAAATGAGCTATATTATTTACCCCTTTACCAATCAGAGATCCCCTGCATCTTTTATTCTCCCTCATAACTTATTCACTATTTGATGAAAAGTTTCCCCTTTCATCATGTTAATTGAATATTGAAATGAAAAAACTTTCCTCAACTCTTTTGATGGTCTCTACCTCAAGAAACCACATAAGTAAATTGCTTCAAATCACAACAAGAAAAGCAGGTACATTCTCTTAATATTTTTATCATTTTTAAAGTAAGAAGGGTGGCCTTGAAACAATTGTATAGTTATTTCGGTGGAATCATCCTATAATACTTGCATCAAGATAGGATGTCTACTTATAATAATGGAAGATGCATGGACCATTCCAAGATTCGACAGAAAAACAAGATATGTCATGCACCAGGCAGCCCTTATCATTTTGACACTAAATTTTAATAATATAATCCTAATAATGGACTTGAATACACTGAACATCAACATAATGTTTCTTCAAATATCGAGGATCAATATCTTTACAACTATTTCGAGTTTAATAAGCCAGTGCTTATCTATCATTAGTGTAATACCAAATTTTGTTCGTGACCTTATACTTATCCTTACCACTTGTGCATAAATTCATCAATGCTAAACTGTCTCACTATTGAACCCTAAACCCTTTATGCCTTGTCTGAATGTATAATCTGCTTAATATTCATCGTGCAGAAACTTTACTTTAAGGTTGCTTATATATCGCCCTACTCAGACACCACTTGTGAAAGTACACTGAGTTTATTAGGGTTGTTTTCACTTTAATTCGTGCACAATAATGATATTTTCATTCTTTGAACTTTTAGAAAAAATAACAGGATGATTCATAAAGAACCTTTTCTTCCAAATCCCCTAGTTAATAAAAAAATAATGCAACAACTAACTTATAAAAGAGAGAGACCAACAACCTAGAATGTTCCCTTATTCCATTCACTACGAAGTACTCATGAGTAGAGCTTGAATTACAAAAGGAGTTTAATGTTTAAAAAGATCAAGAAATAACAAAAATGTGTAGGTCTATTCTCACGGATATAGCCTACATGTACTACATAAAAGCTAATGATATGTATGCTTTGTCAAGGTACCGCCTTCTTTTCATGAGAAGAGAAAATAGAAAATCACGAGATGTTGATGGGATCAAGGAGTTTGCTGCATACCAGAGGTAGACAAGCCTGATAAGAAGATTAGAAGAAAATTTGTTATGATTTTCCATTAAAAAAGAGACTTGATTAATGTCCATGAATGACTAATAACAGAAAAATATTGTCAACATATAAGACTAGAAATTATTTAGGTGAGCTCGCATGTACTATCAAGACCAAACACAAGAGACTCTAATACATAATTGATCAAGGTATTTTATATCAATACAAACCTTTTTTAGAAGGGTCTCGCACTGGAAGCATAGCCTTATCAAAGGTACTGACGAATGGTTCCACATTCATAGTTTGTTCAACATTCTCTGCCCCATTCTGTAAGGAATAAAACTTTGTCAATTATGTCGCAACATTAAAAGAAACTATTGTTGTCTCAAATTGTAAGCATACTCTGGCCTCCCTTTGTTGAGACATATTTGGAATCTGCTCAATTTGGTGGCTGTAGGGTATATCAACATAAAAAAGAGTTAGAAATCATTTGATTCACGAACTTCAACAACCAAATGGATGCTTTCACTATGTAATATCATAGCAATAACTAGTTATCTTGGAAATAATACAAACTAATTTTTTTTATCAAATTTGTGTCGCACAAAACCTAATGGAAACTTGATTTAGTTAAAGAATCAAATAGCATGAGTTACCTAAAATCACTTATAAATGGTGCCCTCTGAGGAGAAGATGATGGTACAACAAAAGGGACTTGACGTACCACATTATCCATAGTCTGTGCAGCCTGAGAATTTAACCAGATCACACATTTAGATTATCATATAGTAGTCTAAAAAAGGAGAAATTTAATCTTGAAAAATTTAGGGAAAACCTCAGCATATGGATCTTTGGCATGCTTCGCCTGAATAGAGTTGTACATACTATAGAAAGAATCCCACCAGTCTGCTAGAAATCCCTCACGAGATTCGATAGTTGAAACAAATTGCAGAACTAAATTATTGTACATTAGTACATCACAACAAATAAAAAATTCAGTCATTATATTTTGGGCAACACTCAAAAATAAAGAACAACAATTAATACGATTCTATAAACACGAAAAGAATTGTTGTGAAAAAATTGACCATCGATAAGTGAACCATAAAATTCAAAGAATTACATCAGTTATCAGTCCCTCCATTATATTTCTGTGGATAGTTTTTGCATATTACACTCACTTTAATCCCCATTTTATGTGACATTTTCCTAATTAATTTATCCCCCGATAAATGTAACATTTATGCATTTAAAAATAATTTTATCTTAAAAATCCTCATGTTAATATGATAATTTGTTAGTCATACATGTGTAAATCTTTGTTTAGATAATATGTTTCAAAAGTCTTCTTTTTTCCCCTAAATTTTTGGCCCGGTGACACATAAATTCAAATAAGGGGGGGGGGGGGGGCTATAATTGGAGAAATTAAATTGTTCTCTTCATGCATAATAAAGAAGGTTCCCTCAGAATGTCCTTAGATTATCATGAAAGTGAAGGAGTATACTTTCATATTTACTCAACTCTCCAAGTATGCTTGGACAATGATTGATGTATTTAGGCTACGTGTGAGTAAGTTCGTCTATGGTATTTTTTGATGGTAGAATCTAGTATTGTGACGTTGATCAAGCACATGGACATTTCTCGCTTGATAACTCATTCTCAAAAGCTCAAGGAGAGTGATAAGGATAACAAGATGGGCTAGAATAGATAGTGTTGACTACTCCTACTAGAGGTCAGCAGTGGTAGTCGATCTCCTTTCATCAGAAGTACTCAATCCCGACCCCATATTATACTAGTTCTCCAGTTCATAAGTTCAGAAAGGAAAGCAAGGATAGGCACCAGCGCTATACCATAGGGTAGTGTTACTACTGGTCGAACATTCTAGTTTGTTAGAAAGTGTTGTAAGAATATCCAAAGAGTGTGTATGATCTTTATTGGTGGGTATTTTGGATGTAGTATGATATGTCAGAGTAGAGTAGGAATTCCAAAGCACTAGGAGTTCATGTTCTCACTTTTCATGATTTTCCAAGCTTGAGCCTCTCTTCCTATTAATTCAGATTGAAGGATTGGCCGTCGGCCATAGGAAAGGGCAAGGATATTCGTCAGCAAACTCATCTAACAATACAATAGCTTTAAAAGTTCACCGAAATAAGCACGGTACCTCATCTAGCTAGTGGTGGATAGCCTAAGAAGAAATTCTATACTCTTCAAATTCGCAAGGATTAGGAAGGTTCCCATGATATACTCACTAGTATGTTATGAGGTTTAAAATTCATGCCTATGTATTGTTATATCACACTTTTTCTATGACTCCTTACACTTCTATGAAATCTGATGTTATTCCCGATATCCTATTAGAACATATCTCAGTGTCTACTTTTATTGATGATGCAGTCTTACCTTAATAAATATAAAAAAAATTGCCCTGATTTCGTCTTTCACAAAATCACATCAGTTGAACAACTAGAGTTAGCCATGCTGATTTTGATATCATTTGCAGCATGTACTGGCTACACTTTTTTTGAGCCTCAGTAGGTTGTGGAATAGGATTCGTTATATTTGAATTCCCTAAGGAGTAAATCATAGAATGGAAGGATAGTACTTCAACGCAAATAGATCGGTTTGTCTGTTACCTTAAGGTCAGAATGACCATTTATAAAAGTTGCATCAACCATCTAGTTTGTGTTAATGATTCCATTTCAAGTACCCCCAACTCTTTAATAAGTCCCTATAGTGAGTGAACTCCCAAAAGTGTTTCCCAAGGATCTTCGTGTGTTCATCCCAAAAGGGAAATTAACTTCGGAATAGACATTTTTCATAATACCGAGCCTATCTTCGTCCCTTCTTATAGAATGGTTGCAACTAATCTTAAGGAGATTAAAGATCAACTAAAGGACCTTTTGAACAAGGGTTTAATCATATCCAATGTCTTTCCATGGGGTGCTCCAGTTCTCTTCGTGCATAAGAAAGATTGTTCGATCAAAATGTTCAAATATTCATGTAGAACCCTCCAAAATCAATCTCTTCTCTCTCAAGTTTTCTATAAAGCAAAACTAGGTTTCAAGCTTTGAGTCTCCATTCAAGAAACTCAAGCTAGATTTCTTCATTCTAGGCATGGTGGGATTTCATCAATTGATATCCCTTCACCCATTGAGTCGCAAAGAACATCAATTTTTTTTATTTCTTTTGAATTCTCCAAACCTATGGTTTTTATGATTTTATAAGTTCTCACGGTAAATTAGTTCTTCTTCATAAATGATCCTTCATTACATGTCTTACTTGTCAATTTCCTATTTTAAATGTTATTTTCATTAAAGCTTCAATATACAGTGTTTTCACTACTTCAAATTATGCTATTTTAGATGCATGTCTCACATTATTTTTCTTTTCATGATTTATTATGCTTAATATAAAGTCTCTTTCAGTAAATAATTTAGTGTTCATGATTTATAAGCTTCTCAAGTATCAATTATTACTGTGAGTTAGTACTATTAGATTATTGTTGTTTTTATTTTAATTGCATGTTTCACTTATACTTAGTACTAAAAGTGGATTAAATGATGAAGAATTCTGGTAAACATTTGTGGACCTTTATTTAAAAATCAGTAAGTCTCAAAACTACACTGATCATCCATGAAAGTCTAGCATGATCCATCTTTAATTCACCCAAAATCCAATAGAGTCCCGCAATACAAACATATATGACTTAGGCAGCCTATCATAACTCAATTACCGATGACTGATTTCACCCTAAGTTACATGTCACATTGAGACTACTTTTAAAAATGATAATTTGTCATAAATTTAAAGACAAGCTTACAATCATCTGTTGGAGTTCCAAGATCAACATCATTGGCGAATGTCGTAGCAGTCTCATACATCCCCTTCTTAACAAAGTAAGCATAAAGGCACTTGTCCAACCTGAAGAATAACAAATAAAATCTTACTAATTCCATGTAAACTATTTTATCTAAAATATTTTCCTGATAAAGTCCCATCAAATATTAATCAACAGAAAAAGAAAATCTTATTTTAATCTATACTATTTTATATTGGTCAATTAATCCTTTGATTGTACTTTTATCACCTCATGATCTTACGAATATCAAATTGTCTCTATTTCTTCTTTTTATTAGTTGAGCTCATGGTGAATATGAGAAAAGGAGTTAATGCTAAAGTATAACATTACATTATGTCGGATCTTAATTAAGGATTAACAAAATTAAAATATAGTAAGATTAAGCAAAAACTTTAATAACAGAGAAATTTCCTAGGATAATATAGTTACAAATGATTTTTCTCCCTTCTATATCCATCTACCTTGTCCATATTTAGTAGGTTGATTTAATTTTTTTCATTAATAGATCATTTTGGGCATGATAAAAGGCACTTGTACAGATATTAGGGTCATTTTTATTATATCTATAGCCCAAAAATTCACAACAAAATTAATCTAAACATAAAAAAGTATGTACTTTTGCTTGATTAAATTCATGGTAAAATGAAAGAAAAATATATTTTTCGTTGTTTGATTTAAAAAGTATGAAAATAATTTTTTTTTAAAAAGAAGAATTTTTAATTCGATGGATTAGTTATAACCTATTATATTATAGTTTTAATGGAACAATTTATTTTCTATTTCTCTCACCATGTTTGACCCCAAGCAAGAATCAATCATGGTTTAAGTCAACTCAAACCTTTTGAATGAATACTCAAAAAATATATAAAAAACTATGTTTTGCATAAACAAAATATATCAAAAAAATACTCACCTCAAATTATGAAACCAAAAAAGGATAAAAGAACACTACGATAACACCATATATCATAAAAAAATGTAATAAATTTGATACTCACATTTTTTGATTATTCGATGAGTCCATGATCCAAAATGAAGCGGAGAAAGAGAAGAAAATGAGAGTGAAGATCTAATGGAAGACAAGACACAAACAAATAAATATACTTTTGACTTGAGAATAATGAGTGATAAAAGAGACAAGAAAAAAATACAAATAAAGAAAAGAAAGAAAAAAAATGATATCTACATTTTCATTGTTAAAATGGAAAATTATTTATTAAAAAGTATATGTAATAAAAAGAATATGGAACGTAAATAAATAATATGTTACATTTTTTAAATCAAAAATTGACTTGACTTGAATAGAGTGAGAAAGAATAAACAAGGACTAAAATGATTAAAAATGGAAAAAGAAATCTAGAATTTCATTGTTAAAATGGAAAATTATTTATATAATAAGGTCTAATACAATGTAACGCAAAATATATAATAATATGAATGATGAGTGATGATTTACGAACAAAAAATTGTATTGACTTAAGGAGAGTGAGAAAGAGATGAGAAAAAAGATGTAGAAAAAGAAAAACAAATCCATACTATCATTGTTAGTATTAAAAACAACATTAATGTGTGTATGATAAAAACGTAAGCCATCAAAATGATGGATTTGTAATAATATTGTTAGTGAGTAAAATAAAATTATATGCTCAAAACATTCAAAGTAATAAAAAGTATTCTTATTTTATCTCCATAACTGTGATTCAATATGACTTGAATTTTTTTTCTTTTAATTAATTTTTCACATTACACTTTTTTACTTAAGAATATCCCTTCTATATAGTAGTTCAAAAAAATTTATTTACTGCATGTGAATTGGAGTCAATTTTAAATATTTTTCTGTGGAAATAATGGGCGATATTTAATAGAAAAATTATAAGGTTTGATCCGGTAATTCTATTTATAAAAATTGATGTGTTTACTAAATTTAAAAAGTATCTGAATATCAATTCTTAACTATTTGAGAACATTTTTAAAGGATTTCTCAAATATATACATTTCCAAATTAGTTATGGAGATAATTAAAGGTCCTTGCATGGTCAAACTCTTCAAGTTTATTAATGAGCTTTATTTAATTAATTCAGGAGTGGAGAAATAACATTTTTATATAAAAAAAAAAGGAAGAACAAACAATTTTAATGTATCTAAAGAATGGGATAAATACACAAAATATTGTTGTTTTGAAAGATATCGTTTAGGGGAAAGAAGGTGGCCATTTTGGTTACCCTGATTTTGCCTCCCATCTTCACGATTTTCTTCACGAAAGGTGAAGAGATAAATCGTTTGTTAATGTTTCACCTATAAGTCTCCCATCAACTTTTAAAGTCAGTGCAATTTTGGTCGTTTTCTATGTTTTTAATACTTATGTTATGTCATTTTAAACCCTATTTTAAGCCTTCTATAAATTAATTAAATCCTAAAATTACTCATTGTTTACACCCAATTTTGATCCTCATTTCTTCTAATTTATTATTTTTGAGCTTCTAAATTAATAATGTATTAAATTGTCTTTTTTCATAACTATTCTGACTATTTATCTTTACACAGTTGTTATTGTTACATCAGAATTCTATAATTACAACTAAAATTGTATGTTTTATTCTAAAAATTATATTTTCGCATTTTACACCACTATTCTTAAATAATATATTGTCGTCATCTTATTTCAAGTTTCACATTTATTTAAATTAACTAGGTAATTTGTCCGCATTTCACGCGGTTAAAAATAAAAATTTCATTGAATTCGCAAATATTTTTTTTACTAATATCCATACATTAAAATAATGGAAAAATGGATTCTTAAAAAATATTAACAATGTTCCAACATGAATTAGATTATCTGTCATTGTCACATAACTCAAAAACCTCTAATGAATATATATATATATATATATATATATATATATATAGAGAGAGAGAGAGAGAGAGAGAGAGAGATTCAAACACACTGAAAATAAATAAAAAATTAAGGGATTTAGTAATATAAAGAAATATTTAAGCTGCATAGATTATGCAATTGTGATATATGTCATAGAGGAAATTTCAAAAATGGTTAACATATTAAAAAAATACGCTTCAACATGAAAGCAATTATAACTTTTTAACTTGCATAATGAATTGCTTCAATTGATAAGTGAGAAATTTCAAATCTATGTAAAAATAGAGAATATGCAAGCTTATATATAGTACTTTTAAGTCATAAAATTTAATATAGAATATCAAAACATAAATTCTTTGAACTGAGTACAAGAATTATTTTCTTTATAATGAACATACATATTATATGTGTATATGTTCAATATAACCAGAGACAATAACTTTGCACAAACATAAAAATAGAGTTTAAAACATGTACTAAAAAACAACAATTAGTATCATAAGTATAAATTAATGAGTGTAAAAGAATATACCATTATATGTAAAAACAGAATGAAATAGAAAGGAAAAATCGAATAAACTGAATGCACAATATCCCTTTAAGAAAACTATTTCCCTCCAATACCATATGTTTAAAGAGTTACATCCTCTCATAATGGAACAATTTTATTCACCAACTTATTGATATAAAATCAATGGTGTCAATAAGTCACTCAACATAAGACTTATATGTGAAAGTAGAAGAAGAACATCAGACTTTTTGTTATTTTAAAATGAGAGGAAGTCCATCTATTTATAGGGTAGTGTGAACAACTGTTTATTTTGCCTTACCAGAAAGGTTACAACTATTTGGAAAAGTTGCAACCCTTCGGAAAGTTTACAACTTTTCAGAAAAGTCACAACTTTTCATTTGATCGCAACTTTCATTAAAGTCACAACATTTTATAGATTTTACAACTTTAAATAAAAGTCACACTCTTCATTAAAGTTACAACTTTTCATAAAAGTCACAATTTTTCATAAAAGTTGCAACTCTTTATTGAAGTCACAACTTTTCACAAAAGTCACATATTTTTATGAAAGAGGAAGGACAGTTTTGAAAATAAATAAATTTAAAAGTAAATTCTTGCTGTGGTAATGCTACGTGGGCAGACCTAGATTTCTCTTTTATATAAATATATGATACAATTATAAATCCATATTCTTGTATCGATATTCATATTAGAGTAAAGTCGTAGCATTAATATTTTTGGTATGTAAATTTTTAGTAGTGATCATACATAATATATATTGTACTAGTTATTAAGTTAGAAGCCTAAAATAATTATAAAAAAAAGATAAAACACCTTTTAAACTCGTTCCTAAGACCCCACACTTAGCTGAAACTTGGCCAGCAAATCGAGCCCAAATCCACTCCAAATTATGGCCCAAAGAAACCTTGGACCAGTGCACTTGCTAGTTGAAACCCAAAAATGCCCATCTTCTTCCATTTTTCCTTTTTTATCATAGCATATGTCCTTGATCGGGCATTGAAGACCTTGTATGCCATTTTGGGGCAATTAGTTTCACCTTTAATGTCAAAATTTCTATTTTCAGAATGATGGTGAAGCTTCACCATTTTTTGAAGAATCCAAAAAAAAAAAACTCTTGCAAATTCAATCAAATTTTACCAAATATAATGAGGTTGTTTTGAACTTCAAAAGTTCAATTTTTTAGATTTTAAAGTTCAAAACTAATTTTCCCGCTCAACATAATGAAGAACCCTAATTTACCCTATAAATACTTGCAACCAAAGTCCATATCAGGGGGATGTTGTCATAGTCCTCTTGGAATAACCATTGTAGTCATTATCCTTATAACTTTACAAAAAAACATCTCTAGCCCTTTTAGTTGGTTTTCTGTTCCATATCAGACCATAACAATGGCACATTTCGCTTGCTCTATTGTTGTTTAATTTTCTTGTTGTCCAACTCGAGTACATCATGTTCGCTGCCCTGCAGCAAGCAATCTTTTCCCTTTTCCTCTATTTTGTTTGGTGTGGAGAATGAGTTTTATTTGGTTTAGTTATGATGACTTGTATGTAGATTTTCTTTGTTCCATTGGAGATCTATGTAGTTGGAGATGTATTACTTCAAATTTCGCACCTTGTATTTGACAAATATGTTAATCCTGGAAGTAGGTTTTCATATGGAACATGTTAATGGTTTAGTAATAGAGTGAGTTTTATGTGAGTTTTGTTTCCGTAGGAGTTTGCTACTGTCTCATGTTTTTGCTATAAATAATTATGTGTAGCACTACCAAAAAAATGGATTTGGGGAGGTTTGGTTGAGGGGATTACTATAACCTCCTCAAAAATATATTTAATGTGGGGGTTATCTTACACCCCACAATTTTTTATTAAGTTGTGGGAGTCTTAATCTACAGTATTTTATTTTTTATAACGAAAGACGCTTGAAAATATTGATTATACTTCACTAATTTTTATTTTGCTCTAAGCTAACTCTAAGAAGCCATACAAACCCATTTCTATCTCTCTAAGTTGAACATTTCACTCTCTAGCACCCATTTCTCTCTCACTCTTTCGGATCTTTCCCTCACTCTCGCAGCTCTTCTCTATCACTCTAGACTTAGATCTTCTCTCTCACTCTACTCATTTAATAAGTTTTTTCATACATTGAAGAGAAACGGAGCTCTTCAACTCGTAGTTTTCAGGTAATTTTGATTCTGTTAAGTTTTGAACGCGGATTTATTGAGTTTAGTATTCATCTTTCTGATTTGTTTGATTTTTCTCTTCAAAATCTAGTTTGCATGTGGCTTTTTGAACTTTGTAGAGCAATTTGTAGTGAAAAAAGTTTAAAAGAGGTTGTTTTTGAAACTTCTGTAAATCTTTGGGGAATTTTATGGCTAGTGTTTAGACTGAATCAGAACTTTCAATCGGTACAAGATTAGATGAATCCATCTATTCTATCGGTGAGAGAGTGTATATATATTGTTTCTTCTTCCAATGGTTTTCCAATATGAAATAGGCTTAGAAGTTGGCATAGGGTTATTATGTCTATAATCATGCAGGCAGCGTTAGGATGTCCCTAAAACTCCAATTCGTATGGATGATCCTTATGTTGGATTTACTTGTAAGGTAGACGAAGAAGATATTTTCTCATTTAGTATAATTCGTATTTAGGGAACATTATTAGTCTAGTATAACAAATGAAAGTTATTCTTCGGATACTAATGTGTGGATTGCGAATAATGTCATTCATGATTTACTTTATCCATTGCAGTCTAGAAGGGATGAAAATTAATTATCATCACGCTATGTAATTAATGGAGTATTATGTTGGATTGATAATTCTGGACAAGGAATGACTATTTATCGCAATTAGTAAGGAAGCTTGTTAGTTCAAAGAAATAGTTCATTTGGGGCAGCTTTTGAATTTAAACTTGAAACTACACGATTCAACCTTTAAGGTATTTAACACTAAACTCACAGAAGATTATAAATCATCTTCAAACAACATTTTTTTGGTCTCAATGTATATTTACTGTCTTAATTTTAATTTGAAATTAGTCTTTATGTTTGTCTTGATATGCAAATATTGTCTTTCTTTTCAATGTTTTGATGTACTTTTTACATTCACAACATTTTTTTCTTATCACTATGTTGTATGTACTAACTTTCTTTCTTACTTCTTACATTTTCAAGAATTGGACTTTTATTAGGGGGTTTACATTAAATTCAAATGTTTATCAGTTTCACTTCTAATTAATATGGATAAATTTTAGATTAGAATGCCTAGAACCACAGCTAAATGTTAGATTGGTTGCAAAAATTGCTAAATTTTGCATTTATGAATGGAGATGTAGAAGATAAAATAAAATAACCGTGCCCTAAATGTGGATTTGTGAAGTGGCAGACAAGAAATATAGTTTACGATCATTTGATCAGCAAGTCATTTTCTAAAAATTACGTCACTTGTATGCATGGAGAAATAGAAGTATTGAAAGATTCCAGAAACGCATGTTATTCTAGATACGCTGCCTCCTAAAATTCCATAGAACTATTCATTAATGAATCAATTTTGGATTCAATTATACATAAAGATATTAATGTTGGTCCGTCATATATAGTTAGAGAAGAAGAAATGTCATGTGATACGCCTTGTTCAAACAAGAAGGATTTTTTTTTGAGTTGCTTAGAGATGGAAGTGAAGAATTATATAAAGGGTCCAACTACTCGAAATTATAATTGTTATTGAAGTTATATCACATAAAGTGTTCGTATGGATTAAGTGATAAGGGAATGACTATGTTGTTGTATATATTGAGGGATGCATTTGAATTTGCTAGGATTCCTAATTCCTTTTATGAGGAAAGAAACTCATCAAAAAGCTTTCTCTTGATTATATCAAAGTAAATGGTTGTTCAAATAACTGCATGTTTTATTGGGGAGATAATATTAATGATGAATCATGCAAGCATTGTCACCTTTCCAGATGGAAGCTTAAGAAGAAGAGCATCAATAACCAACCTGCTAGAAAAAGAAACAAAAGAAGATACCTTCAAGAATTCTACATTACTTTCCACTAAAATTCGGCTCCTTTCTCATGACACTAAAATTATTAGTATCATAAACGTTTTTCCTCATCGTATCAGAAAAAGCATTACTATTTCTTAGGTTTCATATCACCAACCCAACTTATTTGGAATTGAACCATATTTATTGCTATGGTTATAATGTAATTATCATCCAAGCAGTAGACGACATCATTCATAATTGGACATTCTAAACAAAAAATTTTACACATAACATATTAAAATCTCAAAGCATAATTTTATGAGTACTTGAACTCACAAATATCAACAAATAATTATAATGACAACCTTACTTTCCTAACAATCAATAAGAAAAAACACATGTTGTTTAACATATTTTTAAAAAAGATAGTCTATCAGACTGTAACCAAGTTTACAGTTCACAAATTTAATTGAAAGAAGCCAAAAGAAAGAGTTATTACTTCTTTATCAAAAAGCAAAAAAAAACATTATCAAAAGAAAGAGTTATCACTACACAGAAAATGATCTTTAGAGAAAATTATAAATGTCTCTAGAAAAAGTCCATAGCAACATTGAATGTAATGACAATTAGTTAACGTAGGTAAAGACTCTAGCACTCTTTATTACTGTGCATATTCATTGCCGATAAAAATATTTTTGTTTTAGTGTATTTTGGATATTTATTTGTTTCAAGAAAACTTGATCTCTTATTATGCCTAAAAAGAAGAGACCAAGAAATATGACAAATTAGTTTACTTGAAAAGAAGTGATTAATTGTCGCTATACTAATATTCTGGGAAGGGTTCAATGGCGTATAAAATGTTTATACCTAAGAATGAACAATAAATACTAAATGTGGCAAAGAAGAGAGCAATCTGTTTGATTCTGTTAACAAACTTCAACATTGGTTGTGTATTTGTTATCACATATTTATTGTTCTGTGCTATCAAATATAGCACAACTCACAAGAAACTTTCCCAAAAAGTATACGAATAAAACTAAGAAAGTGACAAAAAAGAAGATAAATTTTCAATTATCCTCGAAAAACCACCAAAATAGAAAAAAGAAATTGCAATAGATACATGAATTAATATGACTTACGGTAAAAGATTAAGCTTTATTATATAGGAGGAATTAAATTTATAGGAATGAAAAACACTTCATAAGAAACTTAATTAATGTATTTAAATTCAACTCCCCTATAGCGAGAAAAAAACTACCAATAATAATAGCAGAAATAAATGTTTTGTTATTAAAGAAACAAATTTAATTAATTGAACCATTTCAATAATTTTCTGAGTTGTGGATGGAGAGGTTCATGATTAGTAATGTCACATTGCGATTAAAACCATTTTCTTTGTTTACATGAAGCAACCTACAAGAAGGAAAGAAAGAGATAATCAATTTTAATCATCCTTGCTGAAATTTTTAACAGAGTTCAAAAAAGGTCACTAAAATAGTAAAAAGAAATTGTCATAAATACATGAATAATTATTACTTATTGGAAAGATTAATCTCCATGAAGTAAGAGAAAGAAAACCGTAAGGAATGAAATAAGCTTCATAAGAAACATAATTAATGTATTTGAATTCGACTACCCAATAACCAAAAAAGACCTACATAAATAGTGGCAGAAAATCCCTCTATTTATATTAAACAAATTGTAGGTCACAATTCTTTGAAAAAGTTACAAACCCTTCGGAAAGATTACAACCTTACATAAAAGTCACAACTTTTCATAAAAGTCACAACTCTTCATAAAAGTCGTAAATCTTCGTAAAGGTCGCAACTTTTCATAAAAGTCACAACTTTTCATAAAATGACAACTTTTCACATGAAGTCAAAACTTTTCATATAAGTCATAACTCTTCATTAAATGGGAAGACTAGTTTTGGTAATAGATAAATTTAAAGGGGAATCCTTGATTATGATGACGCCACGGGCCTAAGGTTCTCTTTTATATATATTTATTATTTATGATTTTATAAGCATTTTATTTAAGGATTTACTCTTTGCACTTAAAGTATTAAATATGAGTCTTATATCCCTTTTATCAATTAAATAATGTGCACATATTTTTTTTGTTTTTAATTTAAATAATAGATGTTACATTGTAAAAAAACTGAAGGTCTATGACAAACCATTTGCTTAGTTCAATTATATAGCTAAAATATGTAGTGACTTGAGTTTAGCTTCGTTGCTTCAAGTTAGGTTCCAAATTTTCATTGTATCTTGTCCAATGCTTGTATATTTGTGTCCAAAATTGTAGTTTGTGGCATGAATTTACTTGGCTATATGCCCTTTATTCAATATCATGAAAATTTTGAATTGTCATACTAATCTTTTTACTCTTTCTTTATTTTCATGAACTTGGGACAGAATGGGAGCCTCCGTAAAAGGCTCTCGCTATTGCCAGAAGTCTCGCTTTGAGAGTCGATACTACTTCTCATCTGAGCAAGAAAAAGTCAACATTCTATATTTTTAAGTCATACTCGATAGAAAGAAAAGCAAGCAACTTTCATGGGATGCCTATGACTTGTCAACATACGACAATATTTAAAATCAAACTCGTGAAAAATAACTTTTCTAATTAAATTCTCATATTGCTACATTCATTAACATATATTTTAAGTGTTTCTTATATA
>NC_028638.1:26109671-26115062 GCF_001406875.1 Solanum pennellii
TATATATATATATATATATAATATACACACACACATTAATTATCTACTTATTCAATGTTGAAGTCTAAATTATTTTCTTATAAGGTGATTGTCTTATAATACTTATAATATGTCTTGAGAAGTTATATTTACACTTGTATGTTTTATCTTCATCAAGTCTTTTTTCATTAACCTATGTTTGACCTTTAAAATAATAAGGTTGAGACTCTTCAAATAGCATTAAGATTCAGCAATATGTTATACATTATTTGAACTTCAAGTTTAAAGGAGGTATAACAGTTTGGATACTATTTGGGACTTAGGTTCTAGTTAATTATTAAGGTTTTTAGCATTTATTTTTTCATTTCATTTGTTTGTTTATCGTAAATGTCTAATGTTTTATTCTTCTATGCTTATTTGGTACAACATAAAATGAATTAGATGGTCCATGACCTATCAAATTAAATATAATTTATTCCTCTTTCCAATGCCAAAGAGTTTGCATTGAGTAAAATGTAGTGCTCGTCTTAGTAAAGCCATATCGGGCGGACCACAAATCATGACTGCAGTCGGTTGTTGGTAGTCCAAAGGACGGTCCGTAGGTCCCTCCATGGATGGTCATCATCATCTTTTAAGCTAGGGGTATTTAGGTATTTTTCCTATGCATTGGGCCATTAAACTGCACCTAGGGTTCGAGACTTCGGTCGGATGAATCCGCCTTAGTTTCTAAGGACGAAGATTGCTGAGGACCCACAAAACTTTATTGTTGAGGTTAAGAAAAGTCAACCAAATTTCCAAAGAAAAATCAACATTTCTTCAAGGTTCAACCCCGAAATCCAAAGGATTTCCCCGTAGATTTTTTCACCAGGTACATGGGATTTCACTAGTGGGTTTCTTTCATCCACTAGATCCCTAGAATTTAGTCAGTTGCCTGATTCTCCATATCTTATTCAGACCTAGGGTTTCTTAAACCTTGGAGTTTTGTTCTGATTTAACTATTGTAATATCCTTAATCTAAATGACATGTTTTCTCGGAAAGGTTGCTTAATTTCTTAAGTGAAATCAGAACCCTAGTTTGTATATAATCTTTTAGTTCAGAAGTTGTACTTTCTAGGTAATTAATTAGATAATAATGCTCCAGATTTTGAATATTACACGATGCCCCAATAGGCAATCAATTCACTATGCGGGCTTGTATTAACATCAACTTTGTTATAATACTAAATCTGTACATGTGTGGTATTTTTTCCTAAGATTAGAATAGGAGTAAAGGAACTCGAAAGTAATTGCGCAAACACTATTTTCCCCTTTACCTATCAGGTATCCCCTGCATCTTTTACTCTCCCTCATAAGTTATTAACTATTTGATGAAAAGTTTCTCCTTTCATCATGTTAATTAATTATTTAAATACAAAATCTTTCCTCAACCTACTCCTTTGATGGTCTTTACCTCAAGAGACCATAAATAAATTACTTCAAATCACAACAAGAAAAGCAGGTACAATCTCTTTACGTTATTATCATTTTAAATTAAGAAGGGGGGCTTGAAACAATTGTATAGTTGTCTCGGTGGAATCAGCCTATAATATTTTCATCAAGATAAGACGTATACTTATAACCATGGAAGATAAACAGACCATGCCCAGATTTAACAGAAAAGCACCAGGCAACCCTTATCATTTTAACACGAAATTTGTAGATTCGATTGACTATACTCCTTGTTAATCCAATATCAACTCATAAAAAAAATAATATAATCCTAATAATGGAATTGAATACAATGAACATCAACATAACGTTTCTTCAAATATGGAGGATCAATATCTTTACAACTATTTGGGTTTTAAATAGCCAGTGCTTATTTATCATTAGTATAATAACAAATTTTGTTCGTGACCTTAGACTTATCCTTAATCATTAATGCATAAATCCATCAATGCTAATCTGTCTCACTATTGAAACCTAAACCGTCTATGCCTCGTCTGAATGTATTAGCTGCTTAATATTCATCGTGAAAACACTTCACTTTAAGGCTGCTTACACATCACCCTACTCAGATATGACTTATGAAATTACATTGAGTTTGTTGGGTTGTTGTTTGCACTTTAATTCGTGCATAATAATGATATTTTCACTCTTCGAACTTTTAGGAAAATTAATAGGATGATTCATAAAGAACCTTTTCTTCAAAATCCCCGTGTTAATATAAAAAATTATGCGACAACTAACTTATAAAAGAGAGAGACCAACAACAAAGAATTTTCCCTTGTTCCATTCACTACCAAGTACTCATGAGTAAAGCTTGGATCACAAAAGGAGTTTAATGCTTAAAAAGATCAACAAATATAAAAAATGCATAGGTATACTCTCACGGATATATTCTAATGTACTGCATAAAAGCTAATGATATGTAAGCTTTCTCAAGGTACCGCCTTCTATTTTCCATGACAAGAGAAGAATAGAAAATCATGAGATGTTGATTGGATCGAGGAATTTTCTGCATACCAGAGGTGGACGAGCCTAATAAGAAGATCAATAGAAAATTTGATATGAATTTTCATTACAACAGAGAATTGATTAATGATCCATGAATGACTAATAACAGAAAAATATCATCAACATACAAGACTATAAACTATTTAGGTGAGCTCGCATGAACTATCAAGACCAAACACAAGAGACTCTAATACATAAATTGATCAAGGTATTTTATATCAATCTAAACCTTATTTAGAAGGGTCTCGCACCGCAACAAAGCCTTATCGAGGGTATTGCCGATTGGTTCCATATTCATAGTTTATTCAACATTCTTTGTCTCATTCTGTAAGAATTAACACTTTGTAAGTTATGTCACAACATTAAAAGAAACTATTGTTGTCTCAACTTGTAAACATACTTTGGCCTCCCTTTGTTGAGACATATTTGGAATCTGCTCAATTTTGTCTCTGTAGGGTATTTCGAGATAAAAAAAGAGTTAGAAATCATTTGATTCATGAACATGAACAACCAAATGGATGCTTTCACTATGTAATATCATAGCAATAACTAGTTATCCTGCAAATAATACAAACTAATTCTTTTGGTAAAATTTGTGTTGCACGAAACCTAATGGAAACGTGATTTAGTTAAAGAAAAAAATAGTATGAAGTTACCTAAGATCAATTAGAAATGGTGCCCTCTCAGAAGAAGATGATGGCACAACAAAAGGGACTTGACGTACCATATTATCCATAGTCTGTGCAGCCTGAGAATTTAACCAAATTACACATTTAGATTATCATATTGTAGTCTAAAAAAGGAGAAATTTAATCTAGAAAAAGTTAGGGAAAACCTCAGTATATCGATCTTTGGCATGTTCTCTCTGAATAGAGCTAACATACTACAGAAAGTATCCCACCAATCTACTAGAAATCCCTCCTGAGATTTGATAGTTGAAACAAATTGCAGAACTAAATTATTGTACATTAGTACATCACAACAAATAAAAGAAATCAATCATTATATTTTGCGCAACACTCGAAAATAAAGAACAACAATTAATACAATTCTATAAACACGAAAACAGTTGTTGTAAAAAAATTGACCCTCGATAGGTGAACCATCAATTTAAAAGAATTACATCAACTATCATTCCCTCCATTATATTTCTGTGGATAGTTTTTGTAAGTTACACTCACTTTAATTCCCATTTTATGTGCCACTTCACTTATTAATTTATCCCCCCAAAAATGTAGCATTTATGCATTTAAAAATAATTTAGCTTTAAAACCCTCATGTTAATATGATATCTTTTTAGTCATACATTTATAAACCTTAGTTTAGACCACATGTTTCAAAAGTCTTCTTTTCTTTCTCTAATTTTTTGGCCCGTTGACACATAAATTTGAATAAGGTGGGGTGGGGGGTATAGTTGGAGAAACTAAATTGTTCTCTTAATGCATAAGAAAGAAGGTTCCCTCATAATGTCCTTAGATTATCATGAAAGTGAAGGAGTATACATTCATGTTTACTCACTGTCCAAGTATGCTTGGAAAATGGTTGATTTATTTAAGGTACATGTGAATAAGTTTGTCTATGGTATTATTTAGATGGTAGAATGTAGGATTGTGATGTTGATCAAGCACATGTACATTTCTCTCTTGATAACTCATTCTCAAAAGCTCAAGGAGAGTGATAGAGATAACAAGCAGGCTACAATATATAGTGTTGACTACTCTTAATAGAGGTCGGGAGTGGTAGTCGATCACCGTTTCATCAGAATTACTCAATATCGACCCCATATTATACTAATTCTCTAGTTCCTAAGTTCAGAAAGCAAAGCATGGATAGGCACAAGGCTCTATAACATAGGGTAGTGTTACTACTCGCCGAACTTTCTAGTTTGTCAGGAAGTGTTAAAAGAATATGCAAAGAGAGTGTATGTTGATTTTGATATCATTTTCGGCATGTACTGGCTACACACCTTTTGTGCCTCGGTCAGTTGTGGAATAAGAATCGTTATAGTTGAATTTCCTAATGAGTGAATCATAGGATGTAAGGGTAGTACTTCAGCACAAATAGGTCGGTTTGTCTCTTACCTTAAGGTCAGAATGACCACTTATAAGAGTTGCATCAACCATCTAGTTTCTGTTAATGATTCCATTTCCAATACCCCCACTCTTTAATTAGTCCCTATAGTGAGTGAACTACCAAAAGTGTTTCCCAAGGAGCTTCGCCTGTTCATCCAAAAGGAATATTAACTTTCGAATAGACATTTTTCATAATATCGAGCCTATCTTCGTCCTTTCTTATAGAATGACTCCAACTAATCTAAAGGAGATGAAAGATTAATTAAAGGACCTTTTGAACAAAGGTTTAATCTGATCCAACGTCTTCCCATGGGGTGCTCCAATTCTCTTCGTGCATAAGAAAAATTGTTCTATCAAAATGTTCAAAGATACATGCAGAACTGTAACGACCTGTTTAGTCGTTTTGAGCAGTAGAGTTTATTTCTGGTAATGACTGTCTGGGTCGACGGATCCCACGACGGACCGTCATGGGCACGACGGACCGTCGAGGGGGTCTTGTTCCAAAACACTTAGATTCTGAAAATTTGGGTACTGAGATCGACTCTCTGAACTTCACGACGGAATGGCGGGACGGCCCGTCGTTGGCCCGACGGACCGTCACAAATCTTTCCACAGAATTAACTCTCTGAACTTTATGACGGACCTGCAGGACTGACCGTCACAGTCATGACGGACCGTCACAGGCTGCGTAACCCTGACTGGGTCGGGTTTCTGTTAAAAGTTTTTAATGGGCGTTTTGGACTATTCATGCTTATAATTATAAGGTTAGTGGGTTAATGTTAATAATTCAATCACTTGGGGGTTAAAGGAGATAACCTTGAAATAAATAGTGGGTTATTTTTAT
>NC_028638.1:26120587-26120936 GCF_001406875.1 Solanum pennellii
GTAATTGCTTATGCTTCGAGGCAATTAAAGGTGCATGAACGTAATTATCCGACCCACGATTTGGAGTTGGCTGCGGTAGTGTTTGCATTAAAGCAATGGATACACTATCTATATGGGGTTAAGTGTGAGGTCTATACGAATCATCATAGTTTACAGTATGTCTTTACTCAGAAAGATTTGAATTTAAGACAGAGGATATGGATGAAATTACTGAAGGACTATGATATCACTATCTTGTATCACCCGGGAAAAGCTAATGTTGTGGCAGATGCCTTAAGTAGAAAGGCAGGGAGCATGGGAAGTCTAGCTCACTTGCAGGTTTCTAGACGCCCATTGGCTAGAGAGGTTC
>NC_028638.1:26125158-26159405 GCF_001406875.1 Solanum pennellii
TTTTAGAAGTTATTTAATCGATTTTCATTAATGAGTTTTAAGTCTTCCGCATTATATTTTGTTTATTATGGTTGAAATGTTGGGGTTTAGATTGGTTGGTTCGCTCACATAGTAGGATAAGTGTGGGTGCCACTCGCGGCTCGTTTTGGGTCGTGACAAGAACCCTCAAAAACCAATCTCTTCTCTCTCAAGTTTTCTATAAAGCAAAACTAGGGTTCCAAGCTTTAAGTCTCCATTCAAGAAATTCAAGCTAGGTTTCTTCATTCTGCATGGTGGGATTTTAACAATGGATATCCTTTCACCCATTGAGTCACAAAGAATATCACTTTTTTAAATTTCTTTTGAAATCTCCAAATCTATGGTTTGTATGACTTTATTGGTTTTCACGGTAAATAAGTTCTTCTTCATAAATGATGCTTAATTACATGTCTTACTTGTGAATTTCCTGTTTTAAATGTTATTTTCATGAAAGCTTCAATATCAAGTGTTTTAACCACTTCAAATTATGTTATTTTAGATGCATGTCTAAAATTATTTTTCTTGCATGATTTATTATGCTTAATATAAAGTCTTTTTAAGTAAAAATTTTAGTGTTCATGATTTATAATCTACTCAATATATCAATTATTAATGTGATTTAGTATTATTAGATTTTTTTTTGTTTCCATTTTAATTGCATGTTTCACTGAAAGTTAACTTAGCACTAAGTGGGTTAAATGATGAAGGATTCGGGTCAACAACTGTGGACCTTTATTTAATAAAACTGTAAATCCCAAAACTACATTGATCATCCATGAATGTATAGCATGATCCATCTTTAATTCACCCAAAATCCAATAAAGTCCCGCAGCAAAAAAATATATGACTTAGGCAGCCTATCATAACTCAAATATCGAAGATCGATTTCGCATCTCACCCTAAGTTACATGTCACATCGAGACTACTTTTAATAATGATAATCTATCATAAATTTAAAGACAAGCTTACAATCATCTGGGAGATGCAACATCAACATCATTGGCGAATGTCGTAGCAGTCTCATACATCCCCTTCTTACCAAAGTAAGCATAAAGACACTTGTCCAACCTGAAGAATAACCAATTAAATCTCACTAATTCGATGTAAACTATTTTATCTAAAATATTTTTCTGATGAAGTCCCCATCAAATTTTAATCAACAGAAAAAGAAAATATAATTTGACTATATACTATTTTATATTGGTCAATTTATCCTTTGATTGTACTTTTGTCACCTCATGACCTTACAAATATCAAATTGTCTCTATTTGTTCTTTATATTAGTTGAGCTCATGGTGAATATGAGAAAAATGAGTAAAACTAAAGTATAACATTACTTTAAGTTGGAGTTTAATTAAGGGTTAAGAAAATGAAAATATAGTAACATTAAAAAAAAACTTTAATAACAGAGAAATTTCCTAAATTTAGGATAATATAGGTACAAATTATTTTTCTTCCTTCTATACCCATCTACCTTGTCCATATTTTAGTAGGTTGAATTTAATATTTTTCATTATTATATCATTTTGGGCATGAAACAAGGCACTTGTACAGAAATTAGGGTCATTTTTATTAGATCTGTATCCCAAAATTTCACAAAAGAATAAATCTTAACATATAAAAGTTGTGTATTTTTGCTTGATTCAATTCATGGTAAATGAAGGAAAAATGTATTTCGTCGTTTGATTTAAAAAGCATGAAAATAAAACTTAAAAAAATGAAAAAGAATTTTGAATTCGATGGATTGAGTTATGACCTATTATATTATAATTTTAATGCAATAATTTATTTTCTATTGATCTCACCAAGATTGACCCCAAGCAAGAATCAGACAAGTTTTAAATCAACTCAAACCTTTTGAGTGAATACTCAAAAAAATATATAAAAATTTATGTTTTGCATCAACAAAATTTATCAAAAAAAAAAAATCTTCACCTCAAATTATGAAAACATAAAAGGAGAAAAGAACACTACAATAATACCATATATCGTTTAAAAAAGTAATAAATTTTATACTCACAGTTTTTGATTATTCGATGAGTCCATGATCCAAAATGAAATGGAGAAAGAGAAGAAAATGAGAGTGAAGATCTAATGGAAGACAAGACACAAACAAATAAAATATACTTTTGACTTGAGAATAATGAGTGATAAAAGAGACAAGAAAAACAAAATACAAATAAAGAAAAGGAAGAAAAAAAATGATATCAATATTTTCATGTGAAAATGGAAAATTATTTATTAAAAAATATATGTAATAAAAAAAATATGGAATGTAAATGAATGATAAGTTATATTTTACAAATAAAAAATAAACTTGACTAGAAAAGAGCCAGAAAGAATAAAGAGAGGACTAAAAGGATTAAAAATGGAAAAAGAATCTAGAATTTCATTGTTAAAATGGAAAATCATTTATTATAATAGTGTCTAATATAATGTAACGCAAAATATACAAAAATATTAATGATGGATGATGATTTACAAACAAAAAAATGTATTGGCTTAAGGAGATTGAGAAAGAGATAATAAAAAAGATGTAGAAAAATAAAAAAAATCATACTATCATTGTTAGTATGAAAAAATAACATTTTAATGTGTATATAAAAAAAACATAAGCCATCAAAATGGTGGATTCGTAATAATATTGTTAGTGCAAAAAATAAAAAGAATATGACCAAAAACATTTAAAGTAATAAAAAGTATTCTTATTTTATTTTCGCAACTATGATTTTCAATATGACTTGAATTTTTTTTTCTTTTAATTAATTTTTCACATTTTAACTTTTTTACTTAAGAATTTCCCTTCTATATAGTAGTTCAAAAACAATTTATTTACTTAATGTGACTTGGTCGCCTAAATTCATTGGTCAATTTACAATATTTTTTTGGAGAAAATACGGGTGATATTTAATAGAAAAATTATAAAGTTTGATCCATTAATTCTATTTATAATAACTTGATGTGTTTATCAAATTTAAAAAGTATCTGAATATCAATTTATAACTATTTGAGAACATTTTAAAGGAGTTCTCATATTTATACATTTCCAAATTAGTTATGAAGATAATTAAAGGACATTGCATGGTCAAACTCTTCAAGTTTATTAATCTTTTTTATCCGATTAACTCAGGAGTAGAGAATTAATATTTCTTTAAAAGAAAAAGAAGAGGAAGAACAAACAATTTTAATGTATTTAAAAGAATGGGATAAACACAAATTACAGAAAATATTGTTGTTTTGAAAGATATGTTTAGGATAAAGAAGGTGGCCATTTTGGTAACCCTGATTTTGCCCCCCATCTTCACAATTTTCTTCACGAAAGGTGAAGATATAAATTGTTTGTGAATGTATTATACATAAATCTCCCATCAGCTCTTAAAGTCCGTGTTATTTTGATCGTTTCCTATGTTTTTAATACCTAAGTTATGTCATTTTAATCCTTATTCTAAGCCATCTATAAATTAATTAAATCCTAAAATTGTTAATTGTTTACACACAATTTTGGCCCCAATTTCTTGTTATTTATTATTTTCGAGCTTCTAAATTAATAGTGTAGTAAATTATCTTTTTACAGAACTATTCCGACTATTTATCTTTACACAGTTGTTATTATGTCAAAATTCTATAATTACAGCTAAAATTGTATGTTTTATTCTTAGAATTATATTATCGCATTTTACACCTCTTATCTTAAATAATTGATTGTCGTCATCTTATTTCAAGTTTCACATATATCTAAATTAATTATAAATCCATATTCTTGTATCTATATTCATATAAATGCAAACTCATTGTATTAATATTTTTGTTATGTAAATTTTTTAGTAGTTATCATATCATAATATATATTGTATTGGTTATTAAGATAGAAGCCTAAATAATACAAAGAAAGAAGACAAAAGACCTTCTAAACTCGATCCTAAGACCCTCACTCAGCTGAAACTTAGCCCGAAAAAATGAGCCCAAATCCACTCCAAATTATGGCCCAAAGAAACCTTGGACCAGTGCACCTGCTCGTTCAAACCCAAAAATGCCCCTCTTCTTCCACTTTTCATTTTTTGTCATAGAATATGTACTTCATCGGGCATTGAAGACCTTGTCATACCATTTTGGTGCCATTATTTTCACCTTTAATGTCGAAATTTCTATCTTCAGAATGATGGTGAAGCTTCACCATTTTTTGATGAATCCAAAAAAAAAAAAAAACTCTTGCAAACTCAGTCAAATTTTACAAAATATTGTGAGGTTGTTTTAAACTTCAAACATTTCAATCTTTTATATTTGAAAGTTAAAAATATATTTTCCCGCTCAACATAATGAAGAACCCTAATTTACCTTATAAATAGTTGCAACAAAAGTTCATATTAGGGGGATGTTGTTGTAGTCCTCTTGGAATAACCATTGTAGCCACTATCCTTAACCTTTTGTTTTAAACATCAAAAATTCCAAACTTTTAGATTTAAAAGTTCAAAATATATTTTCCCGCTCAACATAATGAAGAACCCTTATTTACCTTATAAATACTTGCAACAAAAGTTCATATTAGGGGGATGTTGTCGTAGTCCTCTTGGAATAACCATTGTATCCACTATCCTTAACCTTTACAAAAAAAATATCTCTAGCCCTTTAGTTAGTTTTCTATTCCGTCTCAGACCATAACAATAACACATTTCGCTTGCTCTATTGTTGTTTAATTTTCTTAATCCGACTCGAGTTCATCATGTTCGCTGCCCTGCAACAAGTAATCTTTTTCCGTTTACCTCTATTTTGTTTGGTGTCGAGATTGAGTTTTATTTGGTTCAGTTATGATGACTTGTATAAAATATTTTTTATTTGTTCCATTGGCGATCTCTGTAGTTGGAGATGTTTTCCTTCACATTTCACACCTTGTATTTGGATAATATTTTAGTTCTAGAAGTAGGTTTTCATATGGAACATGTTAATGGTTTAGTAATAGAGTGAGTTTTATATAAAATTTGTTTCTGGAGGAGTTTGCTACTGTCACATGTTTTAGTTAGAAATAGTTATGTGTACCATTACCCAAAAAAAGGATTTGGGATACGTTTAATTGAGGGGATTACTTTAACCTCCTCAAAAATATATTTAACGTGGGGGTTATCTTAGACCCCACAATTTTTTTTAAGTTATTGGAGTCCTAACCTACAATATTTTATTTTTTAAAAAGAAAGGCGCCTGCAAATATTTAACTTCACTAATTTGTTTTTTACTCTAAGCTAACTAACAAGCGATACAAACTCATTTCTATCTCTCTAAGATGAACATTTCTCTCTCTAAGATCACTCTCAAGCACCCATTTCTCTCTCACTCTTTCGGCTCTTTCTCTAACTCTCACAGCTCTTCTCTCTCACTCTACTGATTTAACAAGTTTTGATATACATTGAACAGAAATGAAGCTCTTCATCTCATAGCTTTCAGGTAATTTTGATACTGTTAAGATTTGGAACGAGAATCTATTGAGTTAATGTATTCATCTTCCTGATTTGTTTGATTTTTCTCTTTAAGTTCTAGTTTGCATGTGGGTTTTTGAACTTTGTAGAGCAATTATTAGTGAAAAAAGTTTAAAATAGTTTTTTTCTGAAATTTATGTAAATTTTTGGGGAATTTTATGGCTAGTGTTTAGTCTGATTCATCACTTTTGATCGGTAAAAGTTTGGATAAATCGGTCAATTTTATCGTTGAGAGAGTGCATATTGTGTCTTCTGTTGTTCAGCTTGTATTCCAAAAATACTTAGAACAAAACTTTGAACATCTTTGTAAGAAAACAAAGTTTAAGACCATTTTCACAACTAGAAAATTAAAACTAGTAGCGAACTAGAATCAGAAACAGATTTTTAAAAAAAATATACGAAATATTTTTCTTACATAAGAATTGTTGTTAATATGTGTCTAAAGAATCTTACTGATTCCAACAAACTTTGCAAAATCACGAAGTTACCAAGTTCAATGAACCAGTGAAGAATAAAAGAATAGAAGAACTGAAATTAATTCACAAATCTAAAGTTTGTAAAACACGTACCAGAATCTGGAAAATTTTTAATAGGAAAAAAGATCAAGTCCACTGAATTCACAGTGTCCCCTTAAGGAAATTATTCCCCTCTAGTATCCGAGGTTTGATTTGGAATATGACCTCCCAGGGTAAAATGATCTCAATCACCAGAGTATAGATACCAAAAACTCCGGTGTCAGCGAACCACTCAACGGCAGTAAAGTACACTTAGAATACTAGATTTAGTAGTTGAAGAAGAAGTCCATAAATTCTATTTAAAATGAGAAGAAATCCCTCAATTTATAGAAAACAAAGGATAGTGCGAAAAGGTTCTTATTGTACCTTATCGGAAAGGTCACAAACCTTGGGAAAAGTCACAATCTTTCAGAAAGGTCGTCACCTTTCATAAAAGTCAAAACCTTTCATAAAAATCACAACTTTTCATAAAAGTCGCAACTTTTCATAAAAGTCACAACTTTTCATAAAAGTCGCAACATTTCATAAAAGTCACAACTCTTCATAAAAGTCGCAACTCTTCATTTTCCATTCACACCTTTTTAAAATCCAACAATCCCCCGCATGAATGGGGAATGACTCGAAGACAAAGAAACGGACAAGTATGTGGACTTTACAAGCAAGAATTAATTGCATCTGGATAAGTAGGTTTCCCCTTGGACTTTCCGTAGTGAACATATGTCGGATATACTCGGTCAATCGATAGATGCTATATCTTTGAACCGTCGAACTTTGGTGTATACCTAGACAACCATATGTCACACAATTAACCCTTTACCATTTATGGTTCGTACGGTTGTGTTCCTTTTAGCCATGAACACCTCCTGGTTTCATGAGTGTATAGAGAGATGGGCTTTTGACAATCATCTTCTTTGAAGCGGCTTACACTTCACACTCACATAGGTGATTTCTAACCGTGTTATCGCGTAGAGACACTATTTGGTCAACTCTGCCAAACTTAGCAAATCATTAAAACCATTAAGCTTTATTAACTCATTAACAAGCCTTAATGTTGTATCCTTGTCCCTGAGCATTGTCTTCATCATGAGAATGGATTGAATTTATTGACAATGTCGAACCGTCATTCACAGCTTTGTTTTTCTCCATGATGACTTGTCCTAAGCCGTAAATTCATTCCCTTATATGATCTTTTAACTTTCTCTCTAGTTATGCCTTTTTGTAAGTGGATCCGACACATTATCCTTTGACTTTACATAGTCAATTCTGATAATTCCACTAGAGAGTAGTTTTCTAACAGTATCATGTCTATGTCGTATATGACGAGACTCTCCGTTATACGTCATGCTCCATGCCCTACCTATTGCATCTTGACTGTGAAAGTGTATGCATACTAATGCCAATGGTTTGGGCCAAAATAGAATATCTGTCAAGAAATTCCGGAGTCTTTTAACTTATTCACCGACCTTATCTAGAGCACCTAGCTCAAAGATTATTGTAGAGCTAGCGATACATGTCTCTTTTGAAATATTTCTAAGAGACTACTCCTCTACCAATAATAAATACAAATCCACTCGTGAATTTTACTACTTTCTTCCGATGATTCAATTTGCATCACTATATCTTTCAATATTGTTATAATGTAAGACATAGTTTTAAGTATTATTTTAAATACTCCAAAACTCTATTTATTGTCATCTAATGAATTTATTTGGGATCACTTGTGAACGGACTCAGTTTAAAATAGCAAATGCTATATCTGATCGCACACACTATATGATATACATCATGCTTCCCAAAAATCTAGCACAATCCAATTGTGAGTCACTTTTGTTTTCACTCTTTTGAAATGCAAAGCTCACATTTATTGGACACTTGACAATATTGACATTCAAATATTTGAACTAGTTAAGTACCTTTTCAATGCAATGAGACCGTGAAAATGCTAAACATTATGGAGTTCTACGAATTCTTATATCTAAGATCGCATTAGCAACTCCAATAATTTTCATTCCACTTGCTTTATAGCATACGTTTAGTAGCATTTACGTCATTAGTGTCTCTATTGATAATCAACATATCACCAATATACAAACAAACAATGACCTTATGATTTTAATGTGAACACATTTATCACTTCCATCATTCTTCAATCCATTTGCCGACATGGTTTGATTGAATTATGTCATTGTTTTGGTGCTTCCATAATGTGGCTTAACAAGTTCACATACTCTGACTTAACAAGTTCACATACTCTCTTTTATTTACCAGGTACCACAAAACACTCGGGTTGTTCCATGTAAATTTCTTCCTCCAATTCTACATTTAAGAAAGTTCTTTTCACATTCATTTGATGAATTTGGAGGTCATATACCACAGTAATAATTTTTGCATCCGAATGGATGTAATTCTAATTACTAACGAGTATATATATCGACAAGATCAAAATCTTATTTTTTTTTCTAAAGCCTTTGACACAAAGTATTGCTTTATATTTTTCAACAGTTCCATCAACTGTTATTTTTCCTTCTAAAGATTCATTTTGAACCCAAAGGTCTATTTTCTTGAAGAGGATTAATTAACTTTCAATATTGTTTATTGACACCATCTTTTCAAAGGATGAGTCTACAAAAGACACAGAAAATGTTACAAAATCATATTCGAAGGAAGTAAATGTCCTTTAACATTTTACAAAGCCTCTGAATCCCTTTATTAAGTACATTATCCTTTTCATTTCCTAGGCCTTTTAGACCCTTCTCTAGACTACTCAAGTCTAATTTTACAGTCCACAGTCATAGGTCCTATTTTAATTCTTTTAGGAATAGGATCTTGGACTTTGACTAGATACCCCCACACTTTGAAATATTTCAAGTTGGATTTCCTTTCTTTCCATTTCTCATATGGAAAAGATTGTATTCTGATCAAACAAAATCGCTTTCTTTCTAAAAGGACAAAAAATTTTGTTGATCCCTTTTGCAGTAAAGATAGTTCCTCCACACAAGTTTTGTGCCCGAACTTATAAATAATACATCCATCATTTCTTTCAACGTTTGGTTTTTTCATTAGATTGAGGTGAATATGGCAGTAGTTTGATATTTCACTTTCCAAACATATTTCTGCACAATGAGATTTATACTCTCCATTCTTATCACTTCTTATATATTTTTTTTCACAATGATTGTCAACTTCGATATTACATTTTCTAGACATTTCTATTGCTTCATCCTTACCATTTAGCAAATAGACATAGTCATTTCTAATGCAATTCTCAATAAAAGTAACAAATAGTTTTTCCCACCATGAGATGGTGTTAACTTCATATCATAAATGTCAGTGTAAATCAATTCTAAGGGATTAGAATTCCTTTCAACAGATTTATAAGAATGCTCAACATACCTAGATTCCACAAAAACTTGACATTTTAATTATTGCACTAAAAGTTAGGCAAAACTTCTAAGTTGATCAGTTTTTCTTACAAGGTTTTGTAATTGACATGCCCCAAGTGTTCATGTCACAAACATTGACTCAAGCAAGTAAGAACAAATAAAAACATTGAGTTTGAAAAGCTCTTCGCGAGGTAGCTTTTTCCTCACTAATATTTTATTCCTATTTCTTACAATTTTGTGTGATACAAACATTGTTTAGATTGTCAAATATCCTTTTCAGAAGGACATTTCCATAACTTTCAATGTGATTGTTATAGAACTACCTATGAACAAAGTTTCATTGGGTTCAATAAAGACAATATAGTCCAACTGTTATTTTTATAAAAAACATAACAAATGACTATTCACCAATATTCATGTCTATGCAAATACTTTTATTATAATAGACATATCTTTTCATGAAAAATCACAACATTTTAAGTGAATTTTTTTTTCATAAAAGAACACAATTATTTTGAACAAGTATATATATAATTTGGATGTTTCATACTAGTCACACTATATACTAGTAATAGAGAAACTCAACAACCACAATACCAAATATACTCCAAGAATTTTGTGGGTATAACATAATACAAAAGTATCATTGAACTTCATATCTTTTGTTCCAAAGTTAAATTAGACACCAAGTCTAATCATAAGCAAATAACCCCCACATTTCAAATGTGATCTCAAAAATATTTTTCAAGTATTTGAAAGTAGTTTTTCCACATATTTTAATGTTGGAAACATTATTCTACGAAAGAATTATAGTGCTGCAATTCTCTTTGACAATGTATACACAATGTCAAAGTTCATTCCATAGAGACACAAAATCACAAATTCTAAGTCACTGGTATTTTTTCTCTATCATAAATAGGCACGTCACTTAGTATTTTAAATATTAACATTAAGGACAAAACAAAATTGTACAATTTATTTCTATGTTACATTGAAGTTTATAGAAAATCAAAAGTAAAACACTGACTTATTATGTGAAGTTTTCATATTCTTCAAACCAATTGCAGAGTCCAATTTATCCAGAGTATAAAATCACAAAAGTTTTTAGTCTACAAAAATTAGACACACTAACATTTCTCATGGAGTACAAAACTACAAAAGTCTTTTTTTTCTCCAAACAGAATAACACATATTCTTTATCACATAGAAATGTTTTTCTTATCAAATAGTCTTCCAACAATAACAATTTGACATACTATTTTATCAAACAAAAATATGCATCTCCCATTTTTTCAAACTAAAGAATTTTAAAAGCAACAATATCTGCGAAGTAAAATTCATTCCACAACATATGGTTTGCAAATCTATTTCCAAAAATACACATAATAAAAAAAAAAATCAAAGATGATTACTCTTAGAAACTATTTTCCTCCTTAGATAATTTAATAAGAAGGTTACCTGGTAATCTTTAAACGGAACACCATAAAAAAAATTTTGTTACATTATCACTTCGACTTTGCTAAAACAAAGCAACGATTTATGGAGAAGTAATGCATTTATCTTCTACTTCCATGATCAGATTCTCTCAATCAGTAGAATACAAAAAAAAATACTAACAGCATAAAAATTTCCTTAAGATTGTTGTTCAGCTTGTATTCCAAAAATACTTAGAACAAAACTTTGAACATCTTTGTAAGAAAACAAAGTTTAAGACCATTTTCACAACTAGAAAATTAAAACTAGTAGCGAAACTAGAATCAGAAACAGATTTTTAAAAAAAATATACGAAATATTTTTCTTACATAAGAATTGTTGTTAATATGTGTCTAAAGAATCTTACTGATTCCAACAAACTTTGCAGAAACACGAAGTTACCAAGTTTAATGAACCAGTGAAGAACAAAAGAATAGAAGAACTGAAATTAATTCACAAATCTAAAGTTTGTAAAACACGTACCAGAATCTGGAAAATTTTTAATAGGAAAAAGATCAAGTCCACTGAATGTACAGTGTCCCCTTAAGGAAATTATGCCCCTCTAGTATCCGAGGTTTGATTTGGAATATGACCTCCGAGGGTGAAATGATCTCAATTACCAGAGTATAGATACCAAAAACTCCGGTGTCAGCGAACCACTCAACGGCAGTAAAGTACACTTAGAATACTAGATTTAGTAGTTGAAGAAGAAGTCCATAAATTCTATTTAAAATGAGAGGAAATCCCTCAATTTATAGAAAACAAAGGATAGTGCGAAAAGGTTCTTATTGTGCCTTACCGGAAAGGTCACAAACCTTTGAAAAAGTCACAATCTTTCAGAAAGGTCGTCACCTTTCATAAAAGTCACAACTTTCCATAAAAATCACAACTTTTCATAAAAGTCATCGCAACTTTTCATTAAAGTCACAACTTTTCATAAAAGTCGCAACATTTCATAAAAGTCACAACTCTTCATAAAAGTCGCAACTCTTCATTTTCCATTCACACCTTTTCAAAATCCAATATCTTCTTCCAATGGTTTTCTAATATGCAATAGGCTTAGAAGTTTGCATAGGGTTTATTATGTGTAAAATCCTGCAGGCAACGTTTGGATGTCCCTAAAACTCGAATTCAATGGATGATCCTTATGTTAGATTTACTTGTAAGGTATATGAAGATGACACTGTCTCATTTACTATAATACGTTATGTAATTAGGGAACCTTATTAGTTTAGCCTAACAATTGAAAGTTAATCTTCGGAGACTAATGTGTGGATTGCCTATAATGTCATTCATGATTTACTTTATCAATTGCAACCTAGAAGGGATGAAAATTACTTATCATCGCGTTGTGTAATCAATGGAGTATTTTGTTGGATTGATAATTCTTGACAAGAACGAGTGTTTATTGCAATTAGATAGAAAACTTGTTAGTTTGAACAAATAGTTCTTTAGAGGCAGCTTTTGAATTTAAACTTGAAGTTTCACGATTCAACCTTTAAGGTATTTAACACTAAACTCACTCTACTTATAATTCCAAGAAGATTATATATCATTTTCAAACAACTAATTTTTTATCTGAATCTATATTTACTGTCTTTGTTTTAATTTGTAATTAGTCTTTATGTTTGTCTTGATCTGCAATTAATGTCTTTCTTTTTAATGTGTTGATGTACTTTTTACATTTGAAACATTTTTTTCTTATCACTGTGTTGTATGTATTTACTTTCTTTCCTACCTCTTACATTTGAAACAATTGTACTTTTATCAGGGGGTTTACATTCAACTCAAAGGTTTATCAGTTTCACTTCTAATCAATATGGATAAATCTTAGATTGGAAAGCCTAGAACCACAGCTAAATATTTGATTGGGTTGCAACAATTTCTTTTTGCATTATGATTGGAGTTTTTGAATATAAAATAAAATGACCGTGTCCTAAATGTAGATTTGAGAAGTGGTAGACTAAAAAGATAGTTTAGGATCACTTGATTAGGAAGCCATTTCCTAAATATTATGTCACTTGGATTATGCATGGAAAAACAGAAGCATTGAAAGTTTTCAGAAACACAGATGTTATTCTAGATACGCTACCTCCTAAAATCGCATAGATCTATTGATTAATGAAGCATTTTAGGATTCAATTATACATGAAAACATTAATGTTGGTCCATCACATGTAGTTGGAGAAGAAGAGATGTCATATGATATGCCTTCTTCAAACAAGAACGATTTTTTTGAGTCGCTTAGAGATGGAAGTGAAGAATTTTATGAAGGGTTCATGTACTCGAAATAAAATTTTTTATTGAAGTTGTATCACATAAAGTGTTCGTCTGGATTAAGTGATAAACGAGTGACTATGTTGTTAGATCTATTAAGGGATGAATTTGAATTTTCTAGGATTCCTAATTCCTTTTATGAGGCAAAGAAAACCATCAAAAAGATTTCTCTTGATTATATCAAAATAGATGCAGTTCAAATAATGGTATGTTGTATTGGGAGATGATATTAATGAGGAAACATGCAAGCATTGTCACCTTTCGAGATGGAAGCTTCACAAGAAGAGCATCAATAACCAGCCTGCTAAAAAAACAAAAGAAGATACCTGCAAAAATTATACGTTACTTCACACTAAAATCAAGGTTGCAAAGATTGTTCATATGTTCCAATATTGAGAGCATATGAGATGGCATGCAAAGGATAGTAATAGAGATGGAATTATGAGGTATCCTAGAGATTGTGAGGAATGGATGAAGTTCGACACTTTTTTTCCTGAATTTTCTACTTATCCCCGAAATGTTCGTTTAGGCCTAGCTAGAGATGGTTTAAATCCTTTTGGAAATATGAGTACTACTTACAGTATTTGGTCAGTTGTTTTGATTCCATATAACCTTCCACCTTGTATATGTATGAAGCAACCAAATTTGAACTATCAATGATCATTCCAGGTCCACGTATGGTGGGGAATAATATAGATGTATACCAACATCCTCTTGTTAAGGAGTTGAATGAGTTACGGTATGAAGGTTTGGAAACTTTTGATTCATCAAAAAATGAAATGTTTAGAATGAGGGCTTCTCTAATGTGGAAAATCAATGACTTTTCCGAACATGATATTTTATCTGGTTGGAACACATTTATTGGTTATGCATGTCCTTCTTGCAATTTTAATACAGAACCTTGTTGGATTCGTCATAATAAAAAGTGGTGCTTTATTGGTCATAGTCGATTTCTGACAAAAAATAATAAATTTAGATTAATGAGGCATTATTTTTTTTGGATATATTGAAGAGAGGACCCAACCAAGAAATTAATCGGGATATTTTGCAACAAGTAAAGGAAATTGATGTTACATTGGAAGACCAGTAGAGTTATCTTAAAAATAAAAAGAAATAAAGGTAAAATGTAACCCAACAATGGAAAAAAGGAGCATATTCTTCCATCTTCCTTATTGGGAGTTCAACTTATTATGTCATAATTTAGACGTTATGCATATTAAGAAGAATGTGTTCTACAATGTTATATACGATTTGCTAAATGATAAATAAAAATCAAAGAATCATGTTAATTCTTGAAAAATCCTACATGATATGTGTGTAAGGAGCGATCTTTGGCTTGATGAGAATGAGAATGTTGGCTTGGTGCATTTGTCATTCTAGTTCATAAGAGACTTGCCTTCCTCAATCATTAAAAAATGTCTTTGTGTCGGATGGTTACTCAAGTAATATTTATCACCATATTGATCTAGAGAATAAGAGGATATTTGAATTAAAGACTCACGATTGTCACATTATTATGCATCAATTTTTGCGCATAGCAATTGTGGCATCTGATATCATCAAAATGCCTAAGGAGTTCATCTATAAATTTTCCAAGAAAGGTTTCATTCCAACGAGAATTACAACTACATTGATACTTATTTCATTCCAAAGTGCATTTGGGACTATTTTTAGAGAATGTTGTAGTTTACTTATCTAAGTTGTAGTTTACTGAATATGATTTTATTGTGTTTGAAAGAGTTGGTTTTGGTTCTTGTGGAATCAAACTAAATGGAAGATGAATTAATATGAATATTTGGTAGGAAGATAATTAGTAGGAAATACAAGTCAAAGATTGTATCTTGGTAGGTGAAAGTTAGGCAAACCATAAAATGGTTTGCTATCTTAACCTTGACAATTTTGACACATAGCGATGTCATGGATGACATCAATAGGATGAATTTATTCCAATAAATAGGTAGCTCTTAATTCATTTTCAAATCATCCTTTCACTTGCCTTCTCACCTTCTAAGGCATTGTGTTCTCTCTCTTGTAGTATTTCACTTATATTCTTTGTATAGTGAAATAAATATTGGTGCAGTTGTTCTTTGGTGGACGTAGGATCATTTTGATCCGAACCACGTTAAATATTGTTGTTATTCCTTGTTCTTTAGTTTCACGTTTCCGCTAACAATTGGTATCAGAGCAAGGTTCTGTCTGAGTATGCTCTGTGGTTGCAGCACAGTCTGAACTTCCACATCAGAAAAGGATTACTTTGGTTTTCTGTAGTTCCAAATACATTGTAGTAGAAAAGGAAGAACAAGTAAAAAAAAAAAAAGTTCCATGAAGTTTGAAATTGATAGATTTAGTGGGCGCAACAACTTCAATATCTGGAAAATCCAGATGATAGCGTTACTGCGGAGGGAAGGTTCAATCCATGCTATTGACGGAAAGTACCCCGATAAGATATCGGATTCCGACAAAGAAAAGATTGAAGGAGATGCATTGAGTGCAATCCAACTGTCCCTTGCACCTAACGTACTTTGTGAAGTGAGTACAAGTACCGAAGAGACGGCCAAAGAGTTATGGGAAAAGCTGGAAGGGCTTTACCAGGACCAGTCAGTGACAACAAGGATGTTGTTACAACGGCGTCTTCATACATTTAAGATGGATTCAGGTACTTTGTTGCAAGACCATCTAGATGCGTTCAATAAACTTGTGATGGACTTACAAACTGCTGGAATTAAAAAGGACGAGGAGACACTTGCATGTTCTTTACTATTTTCATTGACTTCAAAATATCGTGATATTGAGAATTCAATGATGTATAGCAAACAACCTATTAAACTTGAGCAAGTGCGGCAAGCACTAAACTCTTGTGATGTGCGGATGCATTTTGAAGGAGACAAAAGTGACGAAGCTAGTGGACTCTTTGTAAGAGGTCGTACTAGCCAAAAGGGAAGGAGCAAATCGAAGTACAGATCAAAGTCTCGTGTGAACAA
The DNA here is from genome assembly GCF_001406875.1 of Solanum pennellii. Lineage (NCBI taxonomy): Eukaryota > Viridiplantae > Streptophyta > Magnoliopsida > Solanales > Solanaceae > Solanum > Solanum pennellii. Next base: position 26,141,274 of record NC_028638.1, read on the forward strand.
AAAGAATGCGGAGTGTTGGGGCTGTCACAAGAAGGGGCACTTTGAACGAGATTGCCCTATGTCGAAGTCCAAAGAAAAGGCGAGTGCATCCATTGTTGAGAAAGTACATGATAATGATGATGATTATGTACTAACAACATCATGCAATAATGGAGTCTATGACAACAAATGGATCTTAGACTCTGGTTGTACTCTGCATATGACATTCCGAAAAGATTGGTTCAGCAGCTATGAAACAAGCAGAGGAACTGTATTAATGGGCAATAATGCAACTTGTAAAATAGTTGGCATTGGTTCAGTTCATGTTCGCTGCCATGATGGAATCATGAGGACTATTACAGAAGTCCGTCATGTTCCTGATCTAAAGAAGAATTTGATCTCCCTGGGTACTTTAGATAAACAAGGCTATAAGTACATGAGTGAAGGAGGAACTATGAAAGTGACTAAAGGGTCTTTAGTCATGTTGAAGGCCAAGCTGGAGGATGGCCTCTACACACTTGCGGGAAGCACCATTATTGGCTCTGTAAATGCATCTACAGTGCAGTTATCTAATGATGACAAGGCAAAATTATGGCACATGAGACTAGGCCATATGAGCGCACGAGGATTGGAGATGTTGAGCAACCGCAACCTTTTGAATGGTGAGAAGATCAGCACACTTGAATTTTGTGAGCACTGCGTCTTAGGGAAGCAGAAAAAGGTCAGCTTCAGCACTGGCAAGCACAAGACGGGAGGGGTGCTAGACTACATCCATTCAGATTTATGGGGTCCCTCTAAGCTTCCATCAAAGGGAGGAAAGAGGTATCTTCTCACATTCATTGATGATTTTTCACGAAAGGTTTGGGTGCGTTTCCTGAAGACAAAAGGTGATGCTTTTGAAGCATTTAAAGAGTGGAAGATTTTGGTTGAAAATCAAATTGAGAGGAAAATCAAGTATCTTCGCACGGACAATGGCTTGGAGTTTTGCAGTGAAGAGTTCAATGATTTCTGCAAGGTTCATGGGATCGCAAGGCATAAGACGGTCAGGCACACACCACAGCAGAATGGAGTTGCCGAGAGAATGAACAGAACTCTTCTTGAGAAGGCTCGTTGTATGCTCTTACAAGCTAAGATGTCCAAAGTATTTTGGGCTGAAGCAGTTCATACTGCTTCTCATATTGTCAATCGGTCTCCAGCATCAGCGATTGACTTTAAGACTCCGAATGAGGTCTGGTCAGGTGAACCCTCTAACTATTCATACTTGCGAATATTTGGGTGTCCAACTTATTATCATGTTAATGAAGGTAAGCTTGAACCAAGGGCTAAAAAGGCCATATTCGTAGGGTATGTTGATGGAGTAAAAGGGTACAAACTATGGTGTTTGTCTTTACTCAAATTTGTAGTTAGTAGAGATGTTACCTTTGATGAATCCTCTATACTTGATCCTCGTAAAGTTTCTGTGGAGTTATCTAGAAACGAGAACAACGAGCAGGTGGAGCTACCGGTGGAGCTTACCAAGAAACGGGATCAAGAGACTCAAAGTGATGAGTCAAAAGATGCAGAAGAACTTGCTTCCAATGAACCATACACAATTGCGAAGGGAAGGGACAAAAGGCGGATACGGAAACCGGAACGTCTTATAGAGCAAGAAAATCTGATTGCACAAGCGTTCGTAGCTGCAGAAGAAGAGATTAAGGATCTCGAGCCCTCTTCGTATATTGAAGCAACTTCTTGCAAAGATGCTGCACAATGGCAGTTGGCCATGATGGAAGAGATGGAGTCTCTTCACAGAAATGAGACATGGGTCTTAGTTAAAAGGCCAAAGGGGATGAGGACAGTTGGATGCAAATGGGTCTACAAAAAGAAAGAAGGTATTCCAGAAGTGGAAGCTGCTAGGTTCAAGGCGAGATTGGTTGCAAAGGGTTTCAGTCAGAAGGAGGGAATTGACTACAATGAGATCTTTTCTCCAGTCGTGAAACATAGCTCAATTCGCGTGCTGCTAGCATTGGTTGCACAATTTGATTTAGAGCTTCAACAGCTTGATGTCAAAACTGCTTTTTTACATGGTGATCTAGAAGAGACAATCTATATGGATCAGCCTGAAGGTTTCCTAGCTGAAGGAAAAGAAGACCATGTATGCCAACTGAAGAAGTCTTTGTATGGTTTGAAGCAATCCCCTAGACAGTGGTACAAGAGGTTTGATGCATTCATGACTACACATGGATTTTCGAGGAGTGCATTTGATAGTTGTGTGTATCACAAGAAGATGTCTGGTAACTCTATGATTTATCTTTTGTTGTATGTTGATGATATGCTTATTGCTGCTAACAACATCACAGAGATAAATATTTTGAAGAAACTGTTGAACAAGGAATTTGACATGAAGGATCTAGGAGTTGCAAAGAAAATCCTTGGAATGGAAATTTCAAGAGAAAATGGTGTTGTACATCTTTCTCAGAAGAGGTACATCCGAAAAGTTCTTGAAAGATTCAATATGGATATGAGCAAGCCTGTAAGTACACCTTTAGCTTCTCATTTCAAGCTTTCAGAGTTACAAATGCCTCAATCTATGGATGAGGTGGAGCATATGTCAAAGGTTCCTTATGCGAGTGCAGTTGGTAGCATTATGTATGCTATGGTATGCACACGTCCAGATATTGCCCAATCTGTAAGTGTAGTAAGCAAGTACATGGCAAATCCAGGAAAAAGGCATTGGGAAGCTGTCAAGTGGATATTGAGATATCTCAAAGGAGCTCCTGATGTTGGCCTAACCTTTCGGAAAAGTGAAGGTATTTCAATTCTCGGTTATGTTGATTCTGACTATGCAGGGGATCTTGATCGAAGGAGGTCCACAACTGGATACATCTTTACTCTCGTTGGCAGTGCCGTTAGTTGGAAATCGACTTTACAGTCGATTGTCGCTTTGTCTACAACAGAGGCAGAATATATGGCAGCAACGGAGGCAGTGAAAGAAGCTATCTGGTTGAAAGGTTTGGTGGCAGAATTGAGTTCAGCTCAGCTTAAATCAATTCTAAAATGTGATAGTCAAAGTGCTATTCATTTGATTAAAAATCAAAGATTTCATGAGCGCACCAAACACATTGATGTCAGATTTCATTTTATTCGAGATGTCGTAGAAAAGGGAGCTATCAAGGTTGAGAAGGTTATCACAGACGATAACGCTGCAGACATGTTGACCAAAATAGTCCCGCTTGCCAAGTTTGCACACTGCAAGGACTTGGCGGGAGTATGATGCAACTCTAAGAGAACAACTGCTAGGTGGAGCTGGTATGTTCAACAAAGGTTTGATTCTTCTTGTTTCTTACAATGGGATTGCCCAGTAAGCTTAGAAGTTTTGGCCGGAGTTGTTTATACGCATGCTTGGAACACAAACCAAGGTGGAGATTGAAAGAGTTGGTTTTGGTTCTTGTGGAATCAAACTAAATGGAAGATGAATTAATATGAATATTTGGTAGGAAGATAATTAGTACAAAATACAAGTCAAAGATTGTATCTTGGTAGGTGAAAGTTAGGCAAACCATAAAATGGTTTGCTATCTTAACCTTGACAATTTTGACACATAGTGATGTCATGGATGACATCAATAGGATGAATTTATTCCTATAAATAGGTAGCTCTTAATTCATTTTCAAATCATCCTTTCACTTGCCTTCTCACCTTCTAAGGCATTGTGTTCTCTCTCTTGTAGTATTTCACTTATATTCTTTGTATAGTGAAATAAATATTGGTGCAGTTGTTCTTTGGTGGACGTAGGATCATTTTGATCCGAACCACGTTAAATATTGTTGTTCTTCCTTGTTCTTTAGTTTCACGTTTCCGCTAACAGTGTTCCTTTTGATTAATTATAACTTAATTTTTTTTCCAGCCAAGTGATGCAGCTCGTGGATCCATCTCATGTATGAATGTAAGAAGATCCGCTGATTGAAGTAATTCAAATAACAATTAATGAAGTATCGTCATGCAATTGTGTTGGATAATTAAGTATTTAAATTTCTTTAATGGATGTAGTAGATCTTTTATAATAATGGTTGGAATGAATGTGCTTAATGTTTAGTTTTTGAGACAAATGATGATACTAATGTTTGTGTTTACTCGTTGAAATATATGCTAATGACTAATGTTATATTGTTTTATGTTAATATATTTTAGTTTGATAATATCTTAAAGTTAACCTATATGATTGCAATTTGTATGATAAAATTCTATTATCAATCAATTTGTAAGAATTATAAATAAATATATAAATAATAAATCAACAATAGTAAAACGGTCACTGGTCAACAAGGACATTATACAATGTTGTGTAGGTCTTAACCCCGCACTAAATGAGCATATATCGATTGTTTTGTACCCCTTAACTTTTTAAATAATTAACTTAAAAAATACATTTTTCGAGATTTTGACCTCCGCTATAAAACCACTGTTAAAATATTGCAGCTGCAAGGATTACAACCTCCGCAAACTTGTAAGGGCGAACATTCTTAGGGCGGTTTTGAAAATCGCCGTGGCAGCTAATTGCGGGGATTGTTGACCGCCCAACATGCAAATTAAACCCCCGCAAGTGACGGTTTTTTTTTTGTAGTGTAGTAGGCGTTCTTTTATTTTAATTAAATGTTATAAGCATTTTGTTTAAGGCTTTACTCTCTGTACTTCAGTATCAAATATGAGTCTTATACCCCTTTTATCAATTAAATAATGTGTATATATTTCTTTGTTTTTAATTTAAATCATAGATGCTACATTGTAAAAAGGCATAATACATATATTGGACGTTAAACTTGACTTCAAATTTTAACTTTGACCTTTCAACTTTCATAATGCACAAATAGGCACATTAACTACCAAACTTTTAAATAAATAAACACAGGAGTCCTACATGTTACAATACACGTACGACAAAAAAATGACATGTTGAATGACATGTATGACATGTATGTCTATTTGCTCAACTTTATACAAGTTTATGTGTCTATTTGTGCACATCCAAAGTTGAAGGGTATAAATGTGATTTGAAGTCAAGTTAAAGGGCACATTCATGTATTATACCTTGTAAAAAATCTGAAGATCTATGACTTGACCTTTTGCTTAGTACAATTATATAGCTAAAATAAGCAGGAGTTTAGCTTCGTTGCTTCAAGTTAGGTTCCAAATTTTCATTGTATCTTGTCCAATGCTTGTATATTTGTGTTCAAAATTGTATTTTGTGGCATGAATTTACTTGGCTCTATATGCCCTTTATTCAATATCATGAAAACTTTGAATTATCTTACTAATCTTTTTACTCTTTCTTTATTTGCATGAACAACTTGGGAGCGAATGGGAGCCTCCGTAAAAGACTCTCTCTATTGCCAGAAGTCTCGTTTGAGAGTCGATGCTACCTCTCGTCTCTTGAAATCAACATTACATATTCTTAAGTCATATTCGATAGAACAAAAAGCAAGCAACATGCTTGGGATGCCTATGACGTCCTCTATCCTTATTTCTCATGTGTAGCTTATTTGTGATCTTTATTTTTTGGTGTGTTTAGATTTATTTTCACGGTTTGGATTACAAATTGAGGCGTAGAGTTAACATAGGAATATATCTAAAAACCTAGTTAATTACTTGATATCTTATCTAACTAAATATTTAAGTTGGTTGTGAATATCTAGTTTCTCAAATATTTCCCTAACTTTATGAAAATACTTTTTATGCCTTATTATTTAATTCTATATTTAAACAAACATGTTTCCTTAAATAAGCCAAATTTATATTCATAGAAGCACTTCGTTAAGGAGTGTTACCTTAATTCATTTAAGTATTAGAATATCAAATCCTTTGATTCCGATAAGCATAAGTCGCGTTTTTTAGTCCATATTTGACTCGAACAGAAATAAATAATTACTTGAGTTAATTTTTATTTAATATTAAAATGTACTTGTCAACATACGGCAATATTTAAAAATCAAACGCGTGAAAAATAACTCTTCCGATTAAATGCTCAAATTGCAAAACATATATATATATATATATATGTATATATATATATACTTATTCAATGTTGAAGTCTAAATTATTTTCTTATAAGGTGTTTCTCATTAAATACTAATAATATGTCTTCATAAGTAATGTTTACACTTATGTTTTATCTTCATCATGTTTTTTTTAATTAACCTATGTTTGACCTTCAAAATAATTAGGTGGTCACTCTTTAAATAGCATAAAGATTCACCAATATGTTTTACATTGTTTGAACCTCGAGTTAAAAGGTGGTATAACAGTTTGGTGACTATAGGGGACTTAGGTTCAAAATCATAACAAATTTAGGTTAATTACTAAGGTTTTTAGTATTTTATTTGTTTGTTTTTATCATAGATGTCTAATGTTTTATCTTCTATGCTTATTTGTTACTATTATTCATCAATTTTATATTTGTTACTACTTTATAAGTTGACATCCATTCACACTTCCTCCTATTCTGGAAATTTACACGTACACGCGAAGTGTGTTCTACGCACCCGCAAATTTCTTTCAAAAGTCAATGTTTTGGAGAATTGGCGTATGCTCAGGGTGTCCAGATATTTTTTTGTACGACCGCGTAGCCTTTTCACTTGAGTTGTCTACTCTAGAACGTTGTGTCTAGTAAACCAACTCTTAATTTACCCAAGTTTGAGCTAAATTAGAACCTTTTAGTATACATGCATCATGCAAACTTAGAAGACTTACTCTCCTCGTTATATTAAGTTTATTACTGATTTTTATCTAATTATCCAAGTGTGTTCAAGACTCCTAGTGACTCGTATAATTTATGTACATTATTTAAAAAAAAGTTGCGCCAAAATATGAACCGTTTATTCAAAATTAATTATACTTTAGGTGGGAGGGTATTACTAAACCTTTTTTGATATAAATAGCTATGAAGATTCCAAGATTTGGCATATGGAGATTATACAAAGAGCATGTCATGAGATGAAGATACATCGATGCAATGGAGAACTTTAATTTTAATTCCTTTTTGCATGTAATAAAGGTAAAGGTAATTTTTGTATTAAACATTGGGAATAGATTCGTTTAATTAATTTAAGAGCAATGGAATGACCAATTTTGACAAATTTATTTTTTCAAATACATGTTAAGCCTACCTCTAGTATAAAGAGGTCACCTATTGTTACACCTCAGAACCTAACTTAGACAAAACAACAAAAAAAGGGGTAAACCAACCAAACTTGGAGGATCATAGGCCCCTCCAGAGGTCGTGAATCCCCACACAGGTCGTAAGGTGGGCCGTGAATTCAAGTAGATCCACCAGGGCTTAAGTGTTGAACCACAACCCCTTGACGGTTTGTGGTTCCACTGATGAGTCATGTATGGGCTCGTTAATTGACCTAGAAGATAACTTGCCCTAAGAGAAGAATCATAGAGGACTTCACAGCCCATGGTCCTTCACACAGTCCGTGAAGTGGACCAACAATGGGAGTTCAAAGAACAAATAGCACTGGACACGAACCATGACCTACTTTACTGGTCGTGATCCCAATGACAATCCGTGAGTGGCCCGCGTGGATGGCCCTCGTCAGTTTTTAAGTCAGGGTTATTTTGGTCTTTTTCATGTGCACTGGGCATTTAGAATACATTATCTAATACTTAAACTACGTAAATTTACGCATTCTAAGATTATTATACTAGTCAGAAACTACCCTAAACCCTCATACACCTACAATCAACTAACTTAGAACGAAAAGAATTGAAAAGAGGCGATAGTTTTCCCAAGAAGAATAAGAGGTCTTCTTTAAGTTCAGCCCCAAAATGCAAAGAATTTCTGGGTAGATTTCATCACCAGGAATTAGAAATTTCACTAGTGGGTTCCTTTCATCCACTAGATCCTTATAATTTAGTCAGAATCCTTGATTTCATATAACTTCATTATTTTCTTATTTTTACAGCTCACTTAAAGTAAAATTAGTAAATGTAGTTCATTATATTAACTAATTGGATTAGTTTAAATTTCCATCTTCTCTAATATATAATAAAAGCCACATTTTTAGAATATATATTTTTAAGTTAATAATAAAAACCATATATGATTCATATTTTTACCTAATACACATGAAAATAATATTTTAAAAAATTAGTTTGTTTATATCTTCATATTTCCCTATTGTTAATCAACCTTTAATTTATAATAATCTAACTCGTAAATGGAGATCAAAACTAGAACCAATACTCGTCAAGACTGCTTATCCATCTATGTTTTTCTATTATTCTTATTAATATAAATTTTTCTATCAGTTATCAAATTGTCTTGTTCATCTCCTTTTTATTATTTTTAAATCCTTAATAATAATTAGGATATTAAGGACTCAAACTTTAAATGAACTTACCCTACATCCATTTTATGAGTTTGAACTGTTAGACATAACGGTGTATTTTTTAAAGAAAAGATTGATGTCAAGGGTATTTGAGGTTCAAAAGGTGGATGAAGGATAGTGTTGTACTAATTCAAATAGTTGAGGGGCATTTTAGGTCTTTCTCAAAAGTTTATAGCCTCCTTCGATATATCTTATACCTGATCAGGCCCGTCTAGCAATTACTTCTTGAAATTGGAATGGCCTCGAAAGATGGTTTATTGACACCCGAACCTACTTGAAGAATACACAAGGGATCAAAGTAAACAAAAATATCTTTAAAATGTTATCTAGAAAATAAGCGGAGTCTTATGGTGTCATTATGGCCCATTGATATTGTAATACCTCAGACTGGAGAAAATAAGAAAATGTAGCTTTCCAGAAGCTGGTGTCAGAACCAACAAAAACAACCCACAGACCGTAGGTAGAACCCATGGTTCAGTCCTAAACTTAGGGGAATTTTAATATCTAAAGATGACACCAATGGTCATGAACCACGGTCTGTTTATTTACTCACGGACCGTAGGTTAGTTCCGTCGTTGAGGTCCAGAGTTTTAGGGTCTCTTAATCCACCCACGGTCGGCTAGTATGGTCCATAGTTTGACCTACAAATCTTACTTCTTTTTGTAGATGAAGGTCAACAACCAATTAGAGGGAAATGGATGTTGGGTCAACTTCAAATTGTCGTATCTTTTAGCAGAAATGAATTAGGTGGTCCATAACCTATCAAATTAGAGATAATTGAATCCTCTTTTCAAAGCCAAAGAGTTTGCATTGAGTAAAAGGTTATGCTCATTTTATTGAAGTCCTATCGGAAAGACCATGAACCATGACCACAGTCGGCGGTTGGTAGTCCAAACAACGGTCCGTAAGTCCCTCCATGGAAGGTTATCGTCAGCTTTTAAGTTAGGGTCATTTAGGTCTTTTTCCTATACATCGGAGCACTTAAACTGCAGCTAGGTTCGAGACTTTGGTCTGATGAATCCGCCATAGTTTCTAGGGTCAAAGATTGCTAAGGAACCACAAAACTTTATTGTTGAGGTTAAGAAAAGTCAACCAAACTTCCAAGTACATGAGATTTCACTAGTGGGTTTCTTTCATCCACTAGGTCCCTAGAATTCATTCACGATTCTCCATATCTTGTTCAGACCTACTGTTTCTTAACCCTTGGAGTTTTGTTGTGATTTAACTGTTGTAGTATCCTTAATCGAAATGACATGTTTTCTCAGAAACTTTTCTTAATTTGTTATATGAAACTTAGAACCCTAGTTTGTATATAATTATGCTCCAAATTTTGAATATTACATGATCAGTATATGAATGTTGCATTTCAAGATGGCATGACAATATTTTGATCTATTCAATATGTTAATTGCATTCGTTTCATTACACATTCAGTTGGGAGTAGTAGCCTTAAAACTTAGTTGGACTAGGATTAATTATACTCTCATATTTCGAAAACTATGTGTCTCGTAGGAGTATAAGTCCCCTCTTTTGGGCATCAAATTTTGTGATCACGCTAGTCAAGACTTTATAACTCTTGCCAGGTATATTGGCCACCGATAGGCATATACATTGGACTTCATGTTTAGCTCACATAATTTATGTCAGTTAGTAGTAGCTCCCACAGTCAAACTCTTATTGCATTTTACTAGGTTTCCAATGTATGCTTCAATATTCAGTACAGTATGTTATTTTCATGATTAGTACTTGGTCATTGCATTCAACTTCCCTTTTAAGTTATGCTTCAGTATTTACATTCTTGCTCAGTTATGCTATGTTTAGCCTATACATATTGTTAGACGTTGTATTTATATCCTACATGCTCAGTACATTCGAAGTACCGATACATACTCTACACTACATCCTTTTAGGATGTTCAGGTGCTCAGCATCTAGATCGTGCTTAGATCGATTCTTAGTCCGCATTTTAAGCAGCTTAAGTGTCAATTACTCAAATTTCAAGGACAATAGACATAGATTTCGTGTTAGTCTTTTTATTCAGTTCTCAGTTTTGTTTGAGTTTGTTGGGGGCATGTCCCACTAACTCAACTTCTTTAGAGGCTTTTAAGACATAGTATTAGAATCAACTTGGATTGCTAAGTTTATCGTACAATTGTTATTAAACTCTTAATATGGTTTATACATCGAGACTAGTTTGGATTTCCCAATTTTCTAGCTATCCATTGTCTTAGTTTTCGCATGGTATATGTCTTATTCAGTTGTTCACAACATGATTTAGATACACCAGACACATGGTTAATTTGGGGTCACTCATGATCCAACGTCCCTTGTTACATCAAGGGGTAGCCTCAGGTATGAGAGATTTGAATATTAAAGCCATAAATCAAGGCAAACAAGGAACTATTACTTCATGATTGAAGTCATGCGTTTTAGATTAGTTTTTGCTCGCCTTCCCTGAACCTGTGCATCGCTGGAGCTTTAGTGCATTGGGTTTCACTTCAAATAATGATGCACAAAATAATATCTCCAATAGGCAATCAATTTACTGTGCTAGCTTGTATTAACATCAACTTTGTTATAATACTAAATCTGTACATGTATGATATTTTTTTCCTAAGATGATATAATAGGAGTAAAGGAATTTGAAAGTAATTGCGCTAACATTATTTTCCCCTTTACCAATCAGGGATCTCCTGCATCTTTTACTCTGCCTCATAACTTTTTCACTATTTGATGAAATGTTTCCCCTTTCATCATGTTAATTAAATATTGAAATGCAAAAATTTTCCTCAGCCTACTCTTTTGGTGGTCTCTACCTAAAGATACCGCATATCTAAATTATTTCAAATCACAACAAGAAAAGCAGGTACAATATCTTTACGTTTTTATCATTTTTAAATTAAGAAGGGAGGCTTGAAACAATTGTATAGTTGTCTCGGTTGAATCAGCCTATATATTTGCATCAAGATAGGATGTCTACTTATAATCATGGAAGATGCACGGACCATGCCCAAATTCAACAGAAAAGCAAGATATGTCATGCACCATGCAACTCTTATTTTTTTGACACACAATTTGTTGATTTAATTGACTATAATCCTTGTTAATCCAATAACAACTTATAAACAAAATAATATAATCCTAATAATGGACTTGAATACAATGAACATCAACATAATGTTTCTTCAAATATCGAGGATCAATATCTTTACAACTATTTTGAGTTTAATAGCCAGTGCTTATCCATCATTAGTATAATACCAACCTTTGTTTGTGACCTTCTTATCCTGGATCACTAATGCATAAATCCATCAATGCTAATCTGTCTCACTATTGAAAAATAAACCCTCTATGCCTTGTCTGAATGTATTAGCTTCTTAATATTCATCGTGAAGAAACTTCACTTTAACACTGCTTACACATCACCCTACTCAGACATCACTTATGAAATTACATTAAGTTTGTTGGTGTTGTTGTTTTCACTTTAATTCGTGCATAATAATGTTATTTTCATTCTTCGAACTTTTAGGAAAAATAACAGGATGATTCTTAAAGAACCTTTTCTTCCAAATCCCTGTGTTAATGAAAAAAATAATGCAACAGCTAACTAATAAAAGAGAGAGACCAACAACCTAGAATGTTCCCTTATTCCATTCACTACGGAGTACTCATGAGTAAAGCTTGGATAACAAAAGGAGCTTAATGCTTAAAAAGATTAAGAAATAACAAAATGCATAGGTCTAGTCTCACAGATATAGCCTGCATGTACTGCATAAAAGTTAATGATATGTATGCTTTCTCAAGGTACCGCCTTCTATTTTCCATGAGAAGAGAAAAACAGAAGATCACGAGATGTTGATTGGATCAAGGAGTTTGTTGCATACCAGAGATGGACGATCCTAATAAGAAGATTAACAGAAAATTTGATATGAATTTCCATTACAATAGAGAATTGTAATGATTCATGAATAACTAATAACAGAAAAATATCGTCAACATATAAGACTAGAAACTATTTAGGTGAGCTCACATGTACTATCAAGACCAAACACAAGAGTTTCTAAAACATATATTCAAGGTATTTTATATCAATACAAACCATTATTATAAGGGTCTCGCACCGCAGCATAGCCTTTTCAACGGTATTGACAACTGGCTCCATATTCGTAGTTTGTTCAACATGCTTTGTCTCATTCTGTAATGAATAACACTTTGTCAGTTATGTCACAACATTAAAAGAAACTATTGTTGTCTCAAATTGTAAACATACTCTGGCCTCCCTTTGTTGAGACATATTTGGAATCTGCTCAATTTGGTCTCTGTAGGGTATATCGAGATCAAAAAGAGTTAGATATCATTTGATTCATGAACTTGAACAACAAAATGGATGCTTTCACTGTGTAATATCATAGAAATAACTAGTTATCCTGCAAATAATACAAACTAATTTTTTTGGTCAAATTTGTGTTGCACAAAACATAATGGAAACGTGATTTAGTTAAAAAACAATATAGCATGAAGTTACCTAAAATCGGTTATAAATGGTGCCCTCTGAGGAGAAGATGATGGCACAACAAAAGAGACTTGATGTACCACATTATCCATAGTTTGTGCAGCCTGAGAATTTAACCAAATCACGCATTTAGATTATCATATACTAGTCTAAAAAGGAGAAATTTAATCTAGAAAAAGTTGGGGAAAACCTCAGCATATGGATCTTTGGCATGCTTAGCCTGAATAGAGCTGAACATACTATAGAAAGAATCACCATCTTCTAGAAATCCCTCCCGAGATTTGATAGTTGAAACAAATTCTAGAACTAAATTATTTTACATTGGTACATCCAACAAATACAAAAACAGTCATTATACTATGCGCAACACTCGAAAATAAAGAACAACAATTAATACAATTCTATAATCACGAAAAGAGTTGTTGTGAAAAAAATTGACCCTCGTTAACTGAACCATAAAATTCAAAGAATTACATCATCTATCATCCCCTCCATCATATTTTTGTGGATAATTTTTTTATGTTACACTCACTTTAATCCCCATTTTATGTGACACTTTCCTTATTAATTTGTCCCCCAAAAAATGTAACATTTATGCATTTAAAAATAATTTTAGCTTTAAAATCCTCATCTTAATATGATATTTTTTTAGTCATACATGTGTAAACCTTTTTTAGACCACATGTTTCAAAAGTCTTCTTTTCTTTCTCTGTTTTTTAGCCCAGTGACACATAAATTCGAATAGCGGAGAGGGGTATAATTGGAGAAACTAAATTGTTCTCTTCATTCACAAGAAAGAAGGTTCCCTCATAATGTCCTTAGATTATCATGAAAGTGAAGGAGTATACTTTCATGTTTACACAACTCTCGAAGGAGTATACTTTCATGGTATTATTTAGATGGCAGAATGTAGGATTGTGATGTTCATCAAGAACATGGACATTTCTCGCTTGATTACTTATTCTCAAAAGCTCAAGGAGAGTGATAAGGATAACAAGAGGGCTAGAATAGATAGTGTTGACTACTCTTAGTAGAGGTCAGGTGTGGTAGTCGATCTTCGTTTCATCAAAAGTACTCAATTCCAACCTCATATTATACTAGTTCTCTAGTTCCTTAGTTTAGAAAGGAAAGAAAGGATAGGCACAAGGCTCTATAACATAGGGTAGTGTTACTAGTGGTCGAACATTCTAGTTTATCAGAAGTGTTGTAAGAATATTCAAAGAGAGTTTATGATGTTTATTGGTGGGTATTTTCGAAGTAGTATGACATGTCAGAGTCGAGTAATCATTCCAAAAGCACTAGGAGTTCACGTTCTCACTTTTCATGATTTTCCAAGCTTGAGCGTCTCTTCCTATTAATTTAGATTGAGGGATTGGCCGTCGACCAAAGGAAAGATCAAGGATATTCGTTAGGAAACTCAGCTAACACTACAATATCTCTAGAAGGTCACTGAAATAAGCAAGGCACCTCATCTACCTAGTGGTGGATAGCATAACAACAACTTCTATGCTCTTCAAATTCGATAGGATCAGGATGGTTCCCATGATATAGTCATTAGTATGTTATGAGTCTTTATATTGATGTTTACGCATTGTTATATCACACTTTTCTCTATGACTCCTTACTTTTCTGTGAAATCTGATGTTATTCCTGATATCCTATAAGAACATATCTCAATGTATACTCTTATTTGGGATGCATTCTTAGCTCAACAAATATACAAAAATTGCCCACATTGCGTCTTTCACAAAGTGACCTCAGTTGAATGACTAGACTTATCCATGCTGATTTTGATATCATTCGCGACATGTACTGGCTACACACGTTTTGTGCCTCGATCGGTTGTGGAATAGGAATCATTATATTTGAATTTCCTAATGAGTAAATCATAGAATGGAAGGGTTGTACTTCAACGCCAGTAGGTCGGTTTGTCTCTTACCTTAAGGTTAGAATGACCATTTATAAGACTTGCATCAACCATCTAGTTTGTGTTAATGATTCCATTTCCAATACCCTAATTCTTTAATTAGTACCTATAGTGAGTGAACTCCTAGAAGTGTTACCCTAAGGATCTTCGCGTGTTCATCCCAAAAGGAAAATTAACTTTGGAATAGACATTTTTCATAATACCGAGCCCATCTTCGTCCTTTCTTATAGAGTACCTCTAAATAATCTTAAGGATATGAAAGATCAATTAAAGGACCTTCTGATCAAAGGTTTAATCAGATCCAACGTCTTTCCATGGGGTGCTACAGTTTTTTTCGTGCATAAGAAAGATTGTTCTATCAAAATGTTCAAAGAAAGATTGTTCTATCAAAATGTTCAAAGATTCATGCAGAACCCTCCAAAAGCAATCTTTTCTCTCTCAATTTTTCTATAAAGAAAATTTAGGGTGCGAAGCTTTAAGTCTTCAATCAAGAAATTCAAGATAGGTTTCTTCATTCTAGGCATGGGGGGATTTCATCAATGGATATCCCTTCACCCATTGAGTCACAAAGAACATCAATTTTTTTATTTCTTTTGAATTCTCCAAATCTATGGTTTCTATGATTTTATGGGTTTTCATGGTAAATCAGTTCTTCATAAATGATCCTTAGTAAATGTCTTACTTATCAATTTCCTGTTTTAAATGTTATTTTCATGAAAACATCAATATCAAGTGTTTTCACTACTTTAAATTATGCTATTTTAGATGCATGTCTCAAATTATTTTTCTTTTCATGATTTATTATGTTTAATATAAAGTATCTTTCAGTAAAAATTTTAGTTTTTATGATTCATAAGATACTCAATATATCAATTATTACTGTGATTTAGTACTATTAGATTACTGTTGTTTCCATTTTATTTGCATGTTTCATTGAAAGTTATACTTAGCACTAAGTGGATTAAATGATGAAGGATTCAGGTCAACATCTGTGGACTTTTATTTAAAGAAATTGTAAGTCCCAAAACTACATTGATCATCCATGAAAGTCTAGCATGATCAATCTTTAATTCACCCGAAATCCAATAAAGTCCCGCAACACAAACATATATGACTTAGGCAGCCTATCATAACTCAAATATCGATGACTCACATCTCATCCTAAGTTACATGTCACATTGAGACTACTTTTAATAATGAAAATCTATCAGAAATTTAAAGACAAGCTTACAATCATCTGTGGGAGTTCCAACATCAACATCATTGGCAAATGTCGTAGCAGTCTCATACATCCCCTTCTTAACAAAGTAGGGATAAAGACACTTGTTAAACCTGAAGAATAACCAATAAAATCTCACTAATTCGATGTAAATTATTTTTTCTAAAATATTTCCTGATGAAGTCCCCATCAAATATTAATCAACAGAAAAAGAAAATCTAATTTGACTCTATACTATTTTATATTAGTTAATTTATCCTTCGATTGTACTTTTGTCACCTCATAATTATCACATTGTCTCTATTTGTTAGTTGAGCTCATGGTGAATTTGAGAAAAAGGAGTGAATACTAAAGTAAAACATTACTTTAAGTTGGAGCTTAATCAAGGATTAAGAAAATGAAAATATAGTAAGATTAAACAAAATCTTTAGTAACAAAGAAATTTCCTAAATCTAGGATAATATAGGTACAAATGATGTTTCTCCCTTCTATATGTGCCTTGTCCATATTTTAGTAGTTTGGATTTTTTTTCATTAATAGATCATTTTGGGCATGAAACAAGGCACTTGTACAAAAATTAGGTCATTTTTATAAGATCTATAGCCCAAAAATTTACAAAAAAAATTAAATCTAAACATAAAAATATATGTATTATTGTTTGATTAAATTCCTGTAAATGAAAGAAAAATATATTTCGTTATTTGATTTAAGAAGTATCAAAGTAAAACTTCAAAAAAAAAGAGGAAGAATTTTGAATTAGATGGATTGAGTTATGACCTATTATAATATAATTTTAATGCAACAATTTATTTTCTATTTATCTCACCAAGATTGACCACAAGCAAGAATCAAACATGTTTTAAATCAACTCAAACCTTTTGAATGAATACTCAAAAAAATATATAAAAATTTATGTTTTACATAAACAAAATTTATCAAAAAAATCTTCACCTCAAATAATGAAAAACATAAAAGGAGAAAAGAACATACAATAACTCCATATATCATAAAAGAAAAGTAATAAATTTTATACACAATTTTTTATAATTCGATGAGTCCATGATCCAAAATGAAATGGAGAAAGAGAAGAAAATGAGATTGAAGATTAAATGGAAGACAAGACACAAACAAATAAAATATACTTTTGACTTGAGAATAATGAGTGATAAAAGAGATAAGAAAAAAGATACAAATAAAGAAAAGAATGAAAAAAAAATGATATCTACATTTTCATTGTCAAAATGGAAAATTATTTATTAAAAAGTATATGTAATAAAAAGCATGGAATGTAAATGAATGATAGGTTACTTTTTACAAATAAAAAATTGATTTGACTTGAAACGAGTGAGTAAGAATAAAGAGAGGACTAAAGGGATTAAAAATGGAAAAAGAAATGTTCAATTTCATAGACTTATTTGGGTGATCACTTTGGCTGACTGGCCATTTATGTTAATATTCGAAAAATAAAAAATAATACACACAAAATGTGTTTATGATATTTTTTCGTTAATAATCTCTATAACAACATATTCGATGTAATTTTATAAGTATAATCTGTGAAGAATAAAATATACATCAATTTTTTCTTCCCTCTTTTCATAGTTAGTGATTGTTAAAATGGAAAATCATTTATTATAATAGTGTCTAATACAATGTAACGCAAAATAACAATAATATGAATGATGGGTGATGCTTTACAAACAAAAAACTTTATTGGCTTAAAAAGAGTGAGAAATAGATGGGAAAAAAGATGTTGAAAAAGAAAAACAAATTCATACTATCATTGTTAGTATGACAAAAAAAAACGTTTTAATGTGTTTATAAAAAAATATAACCATCTAAATGGTGGATCTTTAATAATATTTTTAGTGAATAAATAAAAATATATGCCCAAAAACATTCAAAGTAATAAAAGGTATTCTATTTTATCTCCACAACTGTGATTTTCAATATGGCTTGAAGTGTTTTTCTTTTAATTAATTTTTCACATTACACTTTTTTACTTAAGAATATCTTTTCTATATAGTAGTTCAAAAACAATTTATTTACTTCATGTGACTTTGACTCCTAAATTCATTGGTAAATTTTAAATATTTTTCTGGAGGGGGGGGGGGATGGGTGATATT
>NC_028638.1:26160569-26177851 GCF_001406875.1 Solanum pennellii
TATATATATATATATATATATATATATATTTCCAAATTAGTTATGAAGATAATTAAAGGACCTTGTATGGTCAAACTCTTCATGTTTATTAATCAACTTTATTCAATTAATTCAGGAGTGAAGAATTAACATTTTTATTAAAGAAAAAAGAGGAAGAACAAACAATTTTAATACATTTAGAAAAATGGGATAAACATAAATCACAGAAGGTATTGTTGTTTTGAAAGATGTCGTTTACGGGAAAGAAATTGGCCATTTGGGTAACCTTGATTTTGCTCCCCATCTTTACGATTTTCTTCACGAAAGATGAAGAGATAAATGGTTTGTGAATATTTCACATATAAGTCTCCTATCATCTTTTAAAGTCCGTGCGATTTTGGTCGTTTCTTATGTTTTTAATACCTAAGTTATATCATTTTAAACCTATTCTAAGCCTTCTGTAATTAACTAAATCCTAAAACTACTCATTATTTACACCCAATTTTGACCCTCATTTCTTCTAATTTATTTTTCCGAGCATCTAAATTAATAATGAATTAATTTAATTACCTGTTTTCATAACTATTCCGACTATTGATCTTTACACAGTTGTAATTGTTATGTCAGAATTCTATAATTACAACTAAAATTGTATGTTTTATTCTTAAAATTATATTATCACGTTTTACACCTCTTTTCTTAAATAATAGATTGTCATCATCTTATTTCAAGTTTCGTATTTATTTAAATTTATAATAAATCCATATTCTTGTATCTATATTCATATTAACGTAAAGTCATAATATTAATACTTTTGTTATGTAAATTTTTAGTAATTATCATATCATAATATATATTGTATTAGTTATTAAGTTAGAAGCCTAAAATAATACCAAAAAATCAGATAAAAGACCTTTTAAACTCTGTCATAAGACCCAAACTCAGCTGAAACTTTGCCAGCAAAACGAGTCCAAATCCACTCCAAATTATGACTCAAAGAAACCTTGG
Organism: Solanum pennellii; assembly: GCF_001406875.1. NCBI lineage: Eukaryota > Viridiplantae > Streptophyta > Magnoliopsida > Solanales > Solanaceae > Solanum > Solanum pennellii. Next base: position 26,161,557 of record NC_028638.1, read on the forward strand.
ACCAGTGTACTTGCTAGTTCAAACCCAAAAACACCCCTCTTCTTCCACTTTTCATTTTCTATCATAGCATATGTCCTTCATCGGGCATTGAAAATCTTGTCATACCATTTTTGTGCAATTATTTTCACCTTCACTGTCGAAATCTCTATCTTTAAAATGATGGTAAAGCTTCACCATTTTTTGAAGAATCAAAAAGAAAAACTCTTGCAAACTTAATCAAATTTTACCAAAGATCGTGAGGTTGTTTTGAACTTCAAACGTTCAAATCTTTTAGATTTAAAAGTTCAAAATTACTTTTTTGCTTATTGTAATTAAAAAACCTAATTTAACCTATAAATACTTGCAACAGAAGTCCATATCAGGGGGATGTTGTCATAGTCCTCTTGGAATAATCACTGTTGCCACTATCCTTAACCTTTACAACAAAACATCTCTAGCCCTTTAGTTGATTTTCTGTTCCGTCTCAGACCATAACAATGACACATTTCGCTTACTCTATTGTTGTTAAATTTTCTTGTTGTCCGACTCGGGCCCATCATGTTCGCTGCCCTGCAGCAAGTAATCTTTTTCCCTTTTCCTCTATTTTTTTTGGTGTGGTGAATGAGTTTTATTTGGTTTCGTTAGATAACTTGTATTAAAATTTTATTTGTTCCATTGGACATCTATGTAGTTGGAGGTGTTTTCCTTCACATTTCGCACCTTGTATTTGAAAATATGTTAGTCCTAGAAGTAGGTTTGCATATGGAACATGTTAATGGTTTAGAAATAGAGTGAGGTTTATATGAAATTTATTTCCGGAGGAGTTTGCTACTGTCTCATGTTTTAGTTAGAAATAGTTATGTATACAACTACCAAAAAAAGAGGGTTGAAGGTTTAATTGAGGGGATTACTACAACCTCCTCAAAAATATATTCAATGTGGGGGTTATCTTAGACCGCACAAATTTTTTATCAAGTTATGGGAGTCCTAACCTCATTAATTTTTATTTTGGCTTAAGCTAACTTTAACAAACAATACAAATCCATTTCTATCTCTTTAAGCTGAACATTTCTCTCTATAAGATCACTCTTTAATACCCATTTCTCTCTCACTCTTTCGGCTCTTTCTCTCACTGTCATAACTCTTCTATCTCACTCTAGACTTAGCTCTTCTCTCTCACTCTACTGATTTAATAAGTTTTGTCATACACTGAAGAGAAGCGGAGCTTTTCAACTTGTATCTTTCAGGTATTTTTGATTTTGTTACGTTTTGGAACGTGGATCTACTGAGTTAATGCATTAATCTTCCTGATTTGTTTGATTTGTCTCTTCAAATTCTAGTTTGTATGTGGGTTTCTGAACTTTGTAGAGAAATTTTTAGTGAAAAAAGTTTAAAACAGGTTGTTTTTGAAATTTCTGTAATTTTTTGGGTAATTTTATGGCTAGTGTTAGACAGAATCACCACTTTTAATCGGTACTAATTTGGATAAATCAGTTTATATTATCGGTGAGAGAGTGTATATTGTTTCTTCTTCCAATGATTTTCTAATATGCAATAGGCTTGGAAGTTGGGATAGGGTTTATTATGTGTAAAATCCTGCAGGCAGTGTTTGGATGCCCCTAAAACTCGAATTCATATGGATGATCCTTATGTTGGATTTACTTGTAAGGTAGATGAAGATGGAACTGTCTCATTTACTATAATTCATTATGTAATTAGGGAACATAATAAGTTTAGTGTAACAATTGAAGGTTACTCTTCGGAGACTAATGTGTGGATTGCTAATAATTTCATTCATGATTTACTTTATCCATATCACCCTAGAAGTGATGAGAATTACTTATCATCGCGTTGTGTAATCGATGGACTTTTTTGTTGGATTGATAATTTTGGACAAGGAATGTTTGTTTATCGCAATTAGTAAGGAAGTTTTTTAGTTTGAACAAATAGTATTATAGGGAAGCTTTTGAATTTAAACTTGAAGTTGCACGATTCAACCTTTAAGGTATTTAACACTTAACTCACTCTACTTTTAATTCTAAGAAGATAATAAATCATCTTCAAACAACTATATTTTTGTCTCGATTTATATTTATTGTCTTTATTTTAATTTGTAATTAGTCTTTATGATTGTCTTGATATGCAATTATTGTCTTTCTTTTCAATGTGTTGATGTACTTTTTACATTTGCAACAATTTTTTCTTTTCACTGTGTTGTATGCACTTACTTTCTTTCCTAATTGTTACATTTGCAACATTGTACTTTTATCAGGGGGTTTACATTCATTTCAAAGGTTTATCAGTTTCAGGTCTAATTAATATGGAGAAATCTTAGATTGGAATGCCTAAAACCACAACTAAATATTTGATTGGGTTGCAACAATTTCTAGATTTTGCATTTATGAATGGAGCTATAAAAGATAAATAAAATGACTGTGTCCTAAATGTGGATTTGAAGTGTCAGACTAGAAATATAGTTTACAATCATTTGATCAGAAAGCCATTTCTTCAAAATTATGTCACTTGGATTATGTTTGGATAAACATAAGTATTGAAAGATTTTAGAAACAGATGTTACTCTAGATACACTACCTCCTAAAATCCCATAGAACTATTGATTAATGAGGAATTTCAGGATTCAATTATACATGAAGACATTAATGTTGGTCCGTCACTTGTTGTTGGAGAAGAAGAAATGTCATATGATACGCTTTCTTCAAACAAGATGAATTTTTTTGAGTTGCTTAGAGATGAAAGTGAAGAATTATATGAAGGGTCCAAGTACTTGTAGAATTTTTATTGATGTTTTATCACATAAAGTGTTTGTATTGAATAAGTGATAAGGGAATGACTATGTTGTTAGATCTATTGAGGGATACATTTGAAATTTCTAGGATTTCTAATTCCTTTTATGAGGCAAAGAAAATAATCAAAAAGTTTTCTCTTGATTATATCAAAATAGATGCGTGTCCAAATAATTGCATGTTGTATTGGGGAGATGATATTTGTTGAGGAAACATGCAAGCATTGTCACATTTCCAGATGGAAGCTTAACAAGAAGAGCATCAATAACCAGCCGGCTAATAAAAAGAAACAAAAGAAGACACTTGCAAAAATTCTGCGTTACTTCCCACTAAATCCAAGGTTGCAAAGATTCTTCTTGTGTTGCAAATTTGCCGAGCATATGAGTTGTCATGCACAGGATAGTAGTAGAGATGGAATTATGAGGCATCCTAGATATGATAATGCATGAAAGAAGTTCAATACTATTTTTCTTGAATTTTCTATTGATCCCCGAAATGTTCCTTTAGGCCTAGCTAGAGATGGTTTCGATCCTTTTGGAAAGATGAGTACTACTTACAGTATTTGGCCAGTTGTTTTGATTCCATATAACCTTCCACCTTGGATGTGTAAGAATCATCCAAATTTGATTCTATCAATGATCATTCCAGGTCCACGTACGGTGGGGAATAATATAGATATATACCTACAACCTCTTGTAAAGGAGTTTAATGAGTTATGGTGTGAAGGTTTGGAAACTTTTGATTCATCAAAAAATGAAATGTTTAGAATGTGGGTTTTTCTAATGTGGACAATCAGTGGCTTTCCCGGACTTGATATTTTATCTGGTTGGAACACACATACTGGTTATGCATGTCTTTCTTGCAATTTAGTTACATAACCTTGTTAGCTTCATCATAGTAAAAAGTGGTGCTTTGTTGGTCATGTCGATTTCTGACAAAAATTCATAAATTTAGATTAATGAGGAATCATTTTTTTAGAAAATGTTGAAGAGAGGAGCCCACCAAGAAATTTATCTGAATAAGATATTTTGGAACGAGTAAAGGAAATTGATGTTCATACCAGTAGAGTTGATCTTAAAAATAAAAAGAAAGAAAGGGAAAAATGTAACCAATCAATGGGAAAAAAGGAGCATATTCTTCAATCTTCCATATTGGGAGTTCAACTTGTTACATCATAATTTAAACGTTATGCATATTAAGAAGAATGTGTTCGACAATGTTATATACTCTTTGCTAAATGATAAATACAAATCAAAGGATCATGTTAATTCTCAAAAAGATCTACATGATATATGCATAAGGCGTGAACTTTGGCTTGACGAGGATGAGAATTGTTGGCTTGGTGCATTTGTTATTCTAGTTAATAAGATATTTGCCTTCCTCAATCATTAAAAACTCTGTGTCAGATGGTTACTCAAGTACTATTTCTCACCATATTGATCTAGAGAATAAGATGATATTTGGATTGAAGACTCACGATTGTTATATTATCATGCAACAATTGCTGTCCATAACAATCGTGGCATCTGATATCATCAAAATGTCTAAGGAGTTCAGCTATAAAGAGCTTAAATTGTCCAAGAAAGGTTTCACTCCAACGAGAATTACAACTACTTTGATACTAATTTCATTCCAAAGTGCATTTGGGACTTCTTTTAGAGCATGTTGTCGTTTACTGATCTAAGTTGTAGTTTACTGAATAGGTTTTTATTGTGGTCTTTTTTATAAATTATAACGTAAATTCTTTTTGTAGCCAAGTGATGCAGATAATGGATCCATTTCATGTATGAATGCAAGAAGATTCTCTGATTGAAGTAATCCAAATAACAATCAATGAAGTATCGTCATATAATTGTGTTAGATAATTAATTTTTGCAATTTTTTGAATGGCTGTAGTAGATATTTTATAATAATGGTTGGAATGAATGTGCTTAATGTTTAGTTTTTGAGACAAATGATGATACTCATGTTTGTGTTTACTCGTTGAAAGATATGTTTGAGACTAATGTTATATTGTTTTGTGTTAATGTATTTTAGTTTGACAATATCTTAATGCTAACCTATTTAAGATAGCAATTTGTATAATAAAATTCTATTATCGATCAGTTTGTAAGAATTATAAATAAATTTTATAAATAAAATTCAACAATAGTAAAACGGTCACTGGTCTGCAGGGACATTATACAAAGTTGTATAAGTCTTAACCCTCTCACTAAATGAGCATATATCGGGGGGTTTTACCCCGAAACTTAAATAATTAACTTAAAAAATACATGTTCCGTGATTTTAACCCCTGCTAAAAAACCGCCGTTAAAATATTGCAACGGCCAGGATTACAACCTCCAAAAAACTTGTAATGGCGAACATTCTTAGGGAGGATTTGAAAACCGTCATGGCAGCTAATTGCGAGGGTTGTTGACCGCCGCAATATGCAAATTAAACCCCCGAAAGTGACACGTTTTTTTGTAGTGTACTAGGCGTTCTTTTATTTTTACTAAATTTGGTAAGCATTTTGTTTAAGGCTTTACTCTTTGCACTTAAGCATTAAATATGAGTCTTATACCCCTTTTATCAATTAAATAATCTGAAGGTCTATGACTTGGCCTTTTGCTCAGTTCAATTATATAGCTAAAATATGCAGTCACTTGAGTTTAGCTTCGTTGCTTCAAGTTAGGTTCCAAATTTTCATTGTATCTTTTCCAATGCTTGTATATTTGTGTCCAGAATTGTATTTTGTGGCATTTATCTGCCCTTTATTCAATATAATGAAAACTTTGAATTGTCTTACTAATCTTTTTACTCTTTATTTATTTGCATGAACAGGTTGGGAGCAAATGGGAGCCTCCGTAAAAGACTCTCTCTATTGCCAGAAGTCTCGCTTTGAGAGTCGATGCTAGCTCTCATCTGAGCAAGAAGAAATCAACATTCTATATTCATAAGTCATACTCGATAGAACGAAAAACAAGCAACATGCTTGGGATTCCTATAACGTCCTCTTTCCCCTCTTTCCTTTTTTTCTCATGTCTAACTTTTTTGTGATCTTTATTTATTGGTGTGTTTAGATTTATTTTCACGATTTAGATTATATATTGAGACGTAGGTTAAAATAGAAAAATAACTAAAAAGCTAGTTAATTATTTGATATCATGTGTAACTAAATATTTAACTTGGTTGTGAATGTCTAGTTTTTCAAATATTTCCCTAACTTTATGAAATGAATTTTTTATGCCTTATTATTTAATTTATATATTTAATTATACAAACATGTTTCCTTAAATAAGTCAAATTTATATTCATAAAAGCACTTCGTTAAAGAGTGTTACCTTAAAGCTTAATCCATTTAAGTATTAGAATATCAAATCCTTCGATTCCGATAAGCATAAGTCGCTTTTTTTAGTCCATATTTGACTCAAACAAAAATATACTGACTTGAGTTAATTTTTATTTAATATTAAAAAGGACTTGCCAACACACGACCATATTTAAAAATCATACACGTGAAATATAACTTTTCTAATTAAATGCTCAAATTTCTATTTTCATTAACTTATATAATAAGTGTTTCATACATATATACTAAGTAAATTTACTGCGCTCCGCGCAGTGGTGAACTACGTCAATAATGTATTTACGAACATTTGATAATATTAGTGTTATTGAGTGGCTACAATCCTACAATAAATTGTCAAGAATGTTTTATCCAAAGATGAAATGAATTTTTTTAATCTTAAAACCAAAAAGATTTGATTCTAAATTTTTATGTATTTTGTTATTAATTTATCATTTTATTGTAGTTACTCATCACCAAAGTCTTTAGAAAATATATATAATTATTTCATTGTCTATACTATATTTGTATTTAAAAAAATTGGTACAAACATTTTATTCATCCATTGCGATAGTTTTTACTAAAGACCTCTACATATAAAATATAAATATTATACATCTTATATAATTAGGTGTGTACTTGATAAGTTAATTAATATTTAAAAAGACATCTCTTGGAGTTCAGTGAAATAACGTATTTCGCTCAAATAATTTGGATTAAATGATATCTTGGCAAGTCCCTTATTCAAAATCATTCGCAGTCGATGACACTACTTTGATATCCAAAAGACATATTTTTTTGTTTATATTTCGATCAATATGATTAAGACTTTATTTTTTGTGACTTTAATCTAATATCCATAAGGATATAATTATTTACTTAATATTTCATTATTATGGATTCATCCTACTTTGAGGAGTAATTCATTGATTCTAATCAACCATTTGAAAGTAAAGTTTTGATTAAGGTTGAGTACAATACTTACCATCCCACTATATTCCTTTATTTTATAAATGTCACTAATCGATTAAATGTCTTGATAAGATAGAAAGTTGAATAACTAAAACTCTAAGGTAGTGTGGAATCACCATAACTTTGAACACTCAAAAGTCCATTCTTGGACACCTCTTTGACTTTTAGCCATTAAAAACATTAAAGTCATTTATTTTAAAAGTTAAAGAATTATAATCTACATGAAACCAGTAGTCTAATGATTACATAAAACTCTTGATTAACATAATTCAACATAACAAACAAAAGCATAAATATAAACAACAAAGATTAAAACATGTACTCAAAAATAGAAATTAATAACGTAAGCATAAATTAATGATTGTAAAAAATATACCAGGTTCTGTAATAATATAATAAATGCTTATTAATAAATAACAAAGGGTAGTGTGATAAATGCTTATTGTGTCTTATCAAAAAGGTCATAAGTCTTTGAAAAAGTTATAACCTTTTATAATCGCCACAAATTTTATAAATTAATATTTTAAACCTATCAGTAATTAAAACTAAAACACTATATGATTATTTATTCTTAATAACATAACAATAAATTGATAATTTTAAAGTTACATACCAAGATCTGTAACATAAGCAATGATGTCAGCGAGTCACTCGACATGAACAAATATTTAGTTGTGAAAAAGAAGAAGAAAATGAGGTTTATAATTATCATTCTTTTAAATGAGACGAAAAATCTCTATTTATATACAATAAAGGACAACACGAATAAATATATATTGTGTCTTATCGGAAAGGTTACAACTATTTGGAAAAGTTGCAAACCTTCGAAAATGTCACAACTATTTGGAAAACTTGCAACCCTTAGGAAAGGTCACAATCTTTCATAAAAGTTATAATTATTCATTTAAGTTGCAATTTTTTTTTACAAAAGTCCCAACTTTTTTAAAAAGTCACAACTCTTCATAAAAGTCGTAACTCTTTATAAAAACCGCAACTTTTCATAAAAAGTCACAACTCTTCATTATAGTCAAAACTCTTCCTTAAAGGGAAAAGCTAGTTTTGGAAGTAAATAATTTTAAAAGGGAATTCTTGTTTGTGGTGGCGCCATGTAGACGGACTTAAGATTTTCTTTATATATATATATATATATATATATATATATATGATTGTCGTTTAAGATTGTCAAGTGGTCGTGTTCTCATCTCATTCTTATCATAAGATACTTCTTTGTAGTTGAATACGACAAATATGAAGTTATCTTGTGCATAAAATACACGTATTATGATTTAGTTAATTTTAGTTTGTTCAAAAGTCTTTAATCACTAAATGAGTTTTTTTTTGTGCTTACATAATGAAACCACATTCAAAGGGATCTATTCGAGTAGAACATATGTTGACATGTAGGAGGGAAGACAAGAGAAATAATATAAGAAAACATACCAAGTTCACCTTTATAAAAGCCACAACTTTCCATAAAAGCAATCACTCTTCATTAAAGTCGCAACTCTTCATAAAAGTCACAAATTTTCATGAAAGGGAAAGACTAGTTTTGAAAGTAAATAAATTTAGAAAGAAATTCTTGTTTGTGGTGGCGCCACGTAGGCGGACCTAATATTTTCTTTACATATATATATATATATATATGTTATTTATCTACTAATTCAATGTTAGAAGTCTAAATTATTTTACTATAAGGTGTTTCTCTTAAAATACTTATAATATGTTTTCAAAAGTTATATTTACACTTATGTTTTAATTATCTTCATCAAGTCTTTTTTATTTAACCTATGTTTGACCTTTAAAATAATTAGGTGAAGACTCTTTAAATAGCATTAAGATTCACCAATATGTTATACATTGTTTGAACCTCAAGTTAAAAAGGAGGTATAACAGTTTGGTGACTATTGGGTACTTAGGTTCTAAATCATAACATATTTAGGCTAATTATTTAGATTTTTATCATTTATGTTTTCATTTTATTTCTTTGTTTCATCGTAGATGTTTAATGTTTTATTCTTTTATACTTATTTGATATAAACTGCTTATTTGTTACTATCTTTCATAAATTGTATTCTTGTTACTGCTTTATAAGTGGACATCCATTCACACTTCCTTAAATTTTGGAAATTCACACATGCACGAAAAGTCTTTTCTGCGCCACCAACAAATTTCTTTCAAAAATCCAAAGTTTAGGAGAGTTGGCGTATGCGCAGGGTGTCCACACCTTTTTCTGTACGACCGCATAGCCTTCTCACTCAAGTTGTCTACTCGAGAACTTTGTATCAAGTAAACCCACTGTTATTTTACCCAAGTTAGAACTCACCAAAACCTTTTAATATACATGCATCATGCAAACTTAAAAGGCTTGCTATCCTAGGTATATTAATGTCATCACTCTTTATAGAATTATCCAAGTGGGTTCAAGACTTCGAGTGACTCTTATCATTTATGTACATTATTTGAAAAATAGTTGTGACAAAATATGAATTGTTTGTTCTAAGTTAATTAAAATTTAGGAGGGAGGGTATTACTAATCCTTTTATGATGCAAATAGCTACGAAGATCCCATTCTTTGGCATATGGAGATTAGATAACGAACATGTCATGAGATGAAGATGCATCGATGCAATGGAAAACTTTAATGTTAATTCCTTTTTTGCATGTAATAAAGCTAAAGGTTATTTCTGTATTTAACTTTGGGAATATATTCATTTAATTAATTTAAGAGCAATGTAATGACCTATTTTGACACATTTATTTTTTCAAATACATGTTAAACCTAACTCTAGTATAAAGAGGTCACCTATTGTAACAAATTAGAACCTAACATAGACAAAACAACAAAAAAGGTGTAACTAGTCAAGCTTGGAAGACCATAGGCTCATCCACAGGTCGTGAGTCCCCACACAGGCCTTATGGTGGGCCATGAAATTCAGGCAGATCCACCAGGGCTCAAGTATTGAACCACGACCCCTTAATGATTTGTTGTTCCACTGATGAGTCGTCGATGGGCTCGTTAATTAACGTAGAATATGACTAGCCCTAAGAGAAGAACCATAGAGGACTTCACAGCGCATGGTCCTTCACACGGTCCGTGAAGTGGACCAAGGATGGGGTCTAAGAACCAGTAGCACTGGACAAGAACCATGACCTACTTTACAGGTCGTGATCCCAACGACAATCCGTGATCGGCCATTGTGGATGGCCCTCGTCAGTTTTTAAGTCAGGGTCATTTTGGCCTTTTTCATATGCATTGGGCATTTAGCATACATTATGTAAAACCTAAATTGCGTAATTTTATTTACTCTAAGATAATTATACTAGTGAGAAGCTACCTAAAACCCTCATACTTCTACAATCACCTAACTTATAACAAAAAGAATTGAAAAGAGGCAAAAGTTTTCACAAGAAGAATTAGAGGTCTTCTTTGAGTTCAGACCCAAAATTCAAAGACTTTTTGGGTAGATTTCGCGACCAGGCATTTGTAATTTCACTAGTAGTTTCCTTTCATCCACAAGGTCCTTATAGTTTAGTTAGTTCCTTGATTCCATATAACTTGTTTAGACCTAAGGTTAGTAAAATCTTGGGAATTACAATGATTTCAGCTGATATAGTATCCGTAGTATATATAACATGTTTGTTGGAATCTTTTCTTAATTCTTTATATAAATTTTAGAACCTTAGTTTAGGAAAATTCTCTTATCTTATGAATTGTACTTCCTAGGTCAATTGAATACAAAATCATGCTCTTGATTTCGAATATCACATTCTTAGTATATAAATGTTGCATTCTCAATTAGCATGTCAATATTCTGAGTTATTCAATATTTAGTGCATTTTAGCTTCATATGTATTCAGTTGGGGAGAGAATTAGCACCGAGTTGGATTGAGGTTCAACATACCCATAGTCCTAAAACTACATGCCCGTGTAGGATTATAAGTCCCCTCTATCGGGATTCAGTATTAGTGATCATGCTACAATCATGCTTTTATACACCTAGCAAGGTATATTGGGTCTTCTTGATGATGCGTATATATTAGACTCCACGTCTAGCTCATGTAGTGGCTCCCAAATTCAGACTATTAGTGCATTGACCAGCTTTTAGTTTTATTAGAGTTATCTAGAGGCATGTCCCACCAACTCGACTCAGTTAGAGTCTTTTCAGTCATAGTAGTATAACAAACTTGAGTTTTTAAGTGATTTTTTTAATTATCACTAAACTTTTATGGTTTCACACACACATACATATATTCCGACTTATTGGATTTTTCTCATTTTTAGATATCCACTATGTTTAGCTTATGGATAGTACATGTTTTACTACTTTATTCTCATTATGCTTGATATATGCCAGACTTAGGTTTAGCTTGGGATCATTCGTGATCCTAGACTCCGTGTTACTTATCGGGGATAGCCTTGGGGCTTGGAAAACTTGGTCTCAGAGTATTATGTTCAAGATTCTGATGGTGTCCGAAAGATGCACTAAGTAGAGTCCCTCTCATGAGTGTGAAGGGTGCCACACCTATGAAGGTGAGGCTATGAAGTGTTTTAACAAAAAAATTCACTTTATCTTCTATTCTTGTAGTGCGTGAAATATGATTCAACTTCTCCTTTGTAATCTGTCGATATGAATTTGAGATCATGCCTTCTCATAGATCTAATGCACAAAATGATATTGCATGCAATGCTAATGTAGTTCTTCCAGTCCCGAATTATGAGGTTATGAACGCAAAATTTTAAAATGTGATCTAGTTCTTGAATCTAGAGCATAACCAATAAGAATAATCAATAATCCCAGTTCCTGCAAACACAAATGGTGGATCAGCTGCAGGTAGGGTTTGATACACTCTTCGTATGAATCTGCCAGAATTTCCGTGGACAAAGGTTGGTAAGAACCTACAGAACTTCATTGATGAGGTCAAGAAGATTCTTTGAGTAATGCAAGTGCCTAGAACGAATGTGGTGAGCTAGCATCCTATCAACTCAAGGACGTTGCTCATATTTGGTTAACACAGTGGAAGGAAAATAGGGGGGATGATGTAGCTCTTGTGACATGGGATTTTTTTTCTAGAACCTTTTTGGACAAGTTTTTTTTGAGATAATTTAGGGAGGACAAAGAACAAGAGGTTATGAACTTGAAGCAGGGTTCAATTTCGGTCCAAGAATATGGGTTGAAGCTTGGTAAGCTCTCTAGATATGCTCCACATATGTTGCTGAGTTGAGGGAAAAAATGAGCCAGATCTTGTCTAGAGCATCCGATTTAGTTAAGACTAAGTGCAGGAATACTATGTTGTTAGGGGATATGTCTATCGTCAGACTCCTGAATCATGCTCAACAGATTGAGGGAGATAAGAATAGGGAAATTACTAAGAAGAAAAAGAAGGTTAGATTTGTGAATTATGAATAAGGGCTAGTTTTGTGAATTATGAATACTCATAGCAGAGATCGAGTGGATAAAATCGCTCACACTTTCAATAGAAGTCTACATCCCCAACACATTCATTAGAACGCGCTCCATCCCCCAAGTTTCGGTAGAATCATAAAGGTAGGTCATCAGGATCTATGTCACATTGGAGTGTTTCAAGCAATCAAACTTTTCTAACTTGCCCAAAGTGTGGTAAGAAAATCTATATGAATGTTTTGATGGCATAGAGGGGTGTTTTCTATATGGTTAGTCTTGTCATAGGACGAAGGATTACCCATCTGTCAGGTCAGAACAAGGAGGTAACACGACTCATTCTACTACAGCAGCGCTAGCAGGTTGCCCAACTCAATAGGGTGCCTCGTTTGGTACAAGTGGCAGTAAGTGTAAAACTAGGTTGTATGCTCTCTAGGCTTTGTAGGACCAGGAAAATTCTCTTGATGTGGTAACTACAACATTAGGACCAAGAAGTTTCTCTTGATGTGGTAAATAGTAAGTTACGAGTCTTTCATTTGGATGTTTGTGAATTGTTATACCCAGAGGCTACACCATCTTTTTTAGCTGCCCATATAGCAGTAGACTTCATTGTCAATAAAGTATCTCAACTTCCTTCTTAGTATTTACTTCAATCGGTGACCCAACTATAGCTAGATGAATATACAAGAATTGTCCTATCATAGTTTCTCAGAAAGTCACCTCAGCAGACAATTTAGAGAAAGAAATGGTAGATTTTGGTATCACTCTAGGAATGGATTGGTTACATTCTTGTTATGAATTAGTAAATTATAGAGCTAGTATTGTTTGGAGTAGTTCCCAAATGAGCCGGTCTTGTAATTTGAAGGTAGTAGTTCAACGCCTATAGGTCAATTTATCTCTTACCTTAAGGCCAAAAATATGATATCCAAAGGATATATATCATCCCATTCAGATTAAGGATTCAAATTCCAAAACAAGCACTCTTGACTCTGTCACTAGGAAATGAGTTTTCAGAAAATCTTTCCAGAGTTTCTCTGAAAGGGAAATCGAGTTCGGAATAGATCTCCTTCCACATACCAAGACCATTTAAATTCCTCCTTAGAGAATGGTTTTGCTGATCTAAATGAATTGAAAGAACTTCTAGATAAATCCTTCATCAGACCCATCATTTTTCTCTGGGGTGCTACAATGTTGTTCGTCCGCAAGAAAGATGGTGCTCACAATATATATGTTGACTATCGTCAGTTGAACAAAGTCATAATAGAGAATATATATCCCATCCAAAGAATCAATAAGTTGTTCAACCAAATAGTGGGAGTCGGTTTCTTTTCTGAGGTAGTCCTCAAATTCGAGTACCATGAACTCAGTTTTAATGATGTTGACAAACCAATGACAGCCTTCAAGACTAGATATGGTCAATATGAATTTGTAGTTATGTCTTTAAGACTAACAAGTGCTCTTTCAACTTTCATGGACTTAACGAACAGGGTTTTCAAATATTATTTGGACTTATTCGCCATTGTCTTTATTAATGATATCTTTATTTATTTACGAAATGAGGAAGAGCATTTGACTCATTTGAGAGTTGTTTTGCAAACCCTCAAAGATTGTCAGATTTTCTAAGTTAATCAAATGTAAATTATGGTAAGAATTAGTCACTTTCCATGGTCATGTGGTATCCATCGAAGGGATGGAAATGGATTCTCATAAAATTAAGGGGGTACAACATTATCCCGGACCCACATCTCCAAAAAATATCAAAATTTTCTTTGTTTTGGGTGGTTATTACAGGAGGTTTGTCTAAGGATTTTCATCCATAACTTCTCCATTTACCAAGTTGACTCAAAAGAAGGTCAAATTTCAATTGTCACATAAGTGTGAAATAATCTTTTTAGAACTGAAGACTAGGTTGACTACAACTCATGTCTTGACTCTACATGATGGTACAAACGGTAATTTGATTTATGGTGATGTGTCTAGGTTCATCATGGGTTTTGTTTTGATGCATCGAGTTAAGGTCATAACGATTCAACACAACTTAAGTTCCACAATAAGAATTACCCAACTCATGACCTCGAACATGCAATCATGGTATTCTCCCTAAATATTTTGAAACACTACTTGTATGGTGTCCATATTGATGTGTTCAAAGATCAGAAGAGCCTCTAGGCTGTGTTCACCTAGAAAGAGTTGAATCTTGGTCAGAGGAGATGGCTTGAATTCCACAAAAACTATGGCAAGAATGTGCTCTACCGTCTGGATAAGGCCAATATAGTGGCCGACGCTCTCACCGCACTATTTATGGGTAGTGTAGATGATGTTGAGAAATAAAGGCTTAGACAAAGATGTTCACAGGCTTGATCGTTGGGACTTTTTTTCATGCCCTAAGCTTACACCCTTGGCGGGACTGCCACACGAGAACCATTGTTATCCCTAAGCGAACGCTTATCCTGGCTAAACCTCAGTAGTAGACTTAGTCAACAGAAAATGTACTTAAATACAGTCTTAACAAACTGTTTGAATTGATAAACTGAGACTGTTTTAGAATTTAACATTCAACTAGCCAAAGTGGCAAGTCGAGTTTTATAACAAAACAGTTGAAATGCAAAGACTAAAGAACTATAGCTATCTATATATGAAGCCTTTTACATTATGAAGGAAGTCGGGTCAAGACCCTCATCATTCAATTCTAAACAACTAAAATGCTAGAATAAATATGAAAATCGATCCTCCGAAATGAAAGAAGAATCACCAAAATGACTTTGAATGGTTAACTTGATCAACAAAGTGTTAGATGTTGATCCCAATTACATGTATCTGCATTATGAAATTATTCAGACCAAATAGAATCAATACATTGAATGTATGAGCATGTGAGGGGAAATCTAAACAGACTATAAGCATGAACTATAATCTAAAGGACACACTTACCTCTTCTTAGCTAAACTCATCTTCAATATAATGCAGAAATAAAGCTACAATATAAAGAAAACATTAATGTGTGTAGATAACAACTCAGTGTATATGTAACGACCTTTTTAGTCGATTCGAGCAGTAGAGTTTATTTCTGATAATAACTGACTGGGTCGACGGATCCTGCGACGGACCGTCATGGGCACGACGGACCGTCGAGGGTCTCGTTCCAAAACACTTCAACTCTGAAAAATTTGGGCACAGGGATCAACTCTCTGAACTTCGCGACGGAACTGCAGTACGGACCGTCGTAGCCACGACGGACCGTCACAGACCTTTTACTGAAATTGAGTCTCTGAACTTTGTGACGGACGTGCAGGACGGACCATCGCAGGTACGACGGACCATCACGTGTGGCGTAATTCCACCTGGGTCGGATTTCAACTAAAGTTTTAAAGGGGTGTTTTGGACTATTCCTGATTATAATTATAAAATTAGTGGGTTACTTTTATCATCTTTTATACTCAATCACATGATAATTAGGGTAAAAGAAAAAGGGTTTGAAGAAGAGAAATTTTAAAAAGAAAAGAAGAGAGAACGAGCGAGAGAGAGAGAGAAGAACGAGGAGACAGCAAGGACATTGGAGAAGTAGATTGTTCGATCACGATTCTTCGGTGAAGGTAGGTTATGGTTTATGCTATGTGATAGTAAACTCTTAATAGCGATTGATATGTATTGGGTGGTATTGTAAAGTCTTCTATGCGCTTAATTGTGTTGTTGCATGATTGTGATTATGTAAATGGTGATGGATTATAATGATGATACTGTGGAATCTTAAAAAAAACCTTAAATCCACCCTATTAATGATGATGCCTTGGTATAAAAGAAGGCTTGATGAAC
>NC_028638.1:26180099-26182739 GCF_001406875.1 Solanum pennellii
TATCTTCCTCATTTGCTACTGGTCTTGATTTACATTGCGAATTGCTTGACATGCCTATTAGTGTCTCTACTCCTGTAGGTGAGTCTGTGATAGTTAAGAAGGTGTATAGGTCTTGCCTTGTGACTTTTGTAGGAAGCAATACCTATGAAGACTTGATTATCCTAGAAATGGTTGATTTTGATGTAATTCTGGGTATGACTTGGCTTTCTCCAAATTTTGCAATCCTAGATTGTAATGCTAAAACTGTGACATTGGCCAAGCCTGGGACAGATCCGCTAGTATGGGAGGGTGACTACATTTCCACCCCAGTCCGTATTATCTCTTTTCTTTGCGCTAAGAGGATGGTTAGTAAAGGTTGTTTAGCCTTCTTGGCGCATCTCAGGGATGATACTTCCAAAGTACCTTCGATTAAGTCTGTTTCGATAGTCTGTGAGTTTCTGGATGTGTTTCCTGCAGACCTTCCTGGTATGCCACCGGATAGGGATATCGATTTCTATATCGATCTGGAGTCGGGTACTCGCCCCATTTCCACCCCCCTTATAGAATGGCTCCAACTGAGTTAAGGGAGTTAAAGGCCCAACTTCAGGAGTTGTTAGGGAAAGGTTTTATTAGACCAAGTGCATCCCCTTGGGGTGCTCCTGTTTTATTTGTGAAGAAGAAAGATGGAAGTTTTCGGATGTGCATAGACTACAGGCAGCTGAATAAGGTAACTATTAAGAACAAGTATCCTATTCCTCGAATTGATGATCTGTTCGATCAGTTACAAGGTGCTTGTGTCTTCTCTAAAATTGATCTGAGATCCGGTTATCATCAATTGAAAATACGGGCAGCAGATGTGCCGAAGACTGCCTTTCGAACCAGGTACGGGCATTACGAATTCTTAGTAATGTATTTTGGGCTTACGAATGCCCCTGCTGCTTTCATGAGTCTGATGAACGGGATTTTTAAGCCATATCTATATCTCTTTGTGATTGTATTCATTGATGATATACTGATATACTCAAAGAGCAGGAAAGAACATGAGGAGCATTTGAGAATTGTATTGGAGTTGTTGAGGGAGAAAAGGCTTTATGCCAAATTCTCCAAGTGTGAGTTTTGGCTAGATTCAGTGTCCTTCTTGGGGCACGTGGTTTCTAAGGATGGAGTGATGGTGGATCCTTCTAAGATTGAAGCAGTGAAGAGTTGGGTAAGACCTACTAATGTTACAGAGGTAAGAAGCTTTGTTGGTTTAGCTAGCTACTACCGTCGATTTGTCAAGGGATTTTCTTCTATTGCTTCGCAGCTAACAAATTTGACTAAGCAGAATGTTCCCTTTGTATGGTCGGATGAATGTGAAGAAAGTTTTCAGAAACTCAAGACTTTGTTGACTACTGCACCAATTCTTACCTTGCCAGTGGAAGGTAAGAATTTCATTGTCTATTGTGATGCATCTTATTCTGGTTTGGGTGCAGTGCTAATGCAGGAGAGAAATGTAATTGCTTATGCTTCGAGGCAATTAAAAGTGCATGAACGTAACTATCCGACCCATGATTTGGAGTTGGCTGCAGTTGTATTTGCATTAAAGCAATGGAGACATTATCTATATGGGGTCAAGTGTGAAGTTTATACAGATCATCGTAGTTTACAGTATGTCTTTACTCAGAAAGATTTAAATTTGAGGCAGAGGAGGTGGATGGAACTACTGAAGGACTATGATATCACTATTTTGTATCACCCAGGAAAAGCTAATGCTGTGGCAGATGCTTTAAGTAGAAAAGCAGGGAGCATGGGTAGTTTAGCTCACTTACAGGTTTCTAGACGCCCATTGGCTAGAGAGGTTCAGACTTTGGCTAATGACCTCATGAGGTTGGAAATACTAGAGAAAGGAGGACTTTTGGCCTGTGTAGAGGCAAGATCCTCTTTTCTTGACAAGATTAAGGAGAAACAGTTTGATGATGAAAAGCTGAGCCGAATTCGGGATATGGTGTTGCGAGGAGAGGCCAAAAAGGCAATAATTGATGAGGAAGGCATTTTAAGAATTAATGGGAGGGTATGTGTGCCCCGTGTTGATGATTTGATCCACACCATTCTTACAGAGGCTCATAGTTCAGGATATTCTATACATCCTGGTGCAACCAAGATGTACCGTGACCTAAAGCAACATTTTTGGTGGAGTAGAATGAAGCGTGACATTGTTGATTTTGTCGCCAAATGCCCAAATTGTCAGAAGGTAAAGTATGAACACCAGAGGCCCGGAGGAATGCTTCAGAGAATGCCCATTCCAGAATGGAAGTGGGAAAGAATTGCAATGGATTTCGTGGTCGGTCTTCCAAAGACATTCGGTAAGTTTGATTCTATTTGGGTAATTGTTGACAGATTAACTAAGTCTGCTCACTTCATTCCGGTCAAGATGACTTACAATGCAGAGAAGTTAGCCAAACTCTATATCTCTGAAATTGTTCGATTGCATGGAGTTCCACTCTCCATCATATCAAATAGAGGTACGCAGTTTACTTCTAAGTTTTGGAGAACATTACATGCTGAATTAGGTACTAGATTGGATCTTAGTACTTCATTTCACCCTCAGATCGATGGTCAGTCTGAGCGAACAATTCAGGTGTTAGAGGATATGCTTCGTGCATGTGTGATAGAATTTGGTGG
>NC_028638.1:26183438-26307994 GCF_001406875.1 Solanum pennellii
TAACGACCTGTTTAGTCGATTCGAGCAGTAGAGTTTATTTCTGATAATAACTGACTGGGTCGACGGATCCTGCGACGGACCGTCTTGGGCACGAAGGACCGTCGAAGGTCTCGTTCCAAAACACTTCAACTCTGAATAATTTGGGTACGGGGATCAACTCTCTGAACTTTGCGACGGAACTGCAGCACGGACCGTCACAGACCTTTTACTGAAATTGAGTCTCTGAACTTTGTGACGGACGTGCAGGACAGACCGTCGCAGGTACGACGGACCGTCACCTGTGGCGTAATTCCACCTGGGTCGGATTTCTGCTAAAGTTTTAAAGGGGTGTTTTGGACTATTCCTGATTATAATTATAAAATTAGTTGGTTACTTTTATCATCTTTTATACTTAATCACATGATAATTAGGGTAAAAAGAAAAAGGGTTTGAAGAAGAGAAATTTTAAAAAGAAAAGAAGAGAGAACGAGCGAGAGAGAGAGAAGAACGAGGAGACAGCAAGGACATTGGAGAAGTAGATTATTCGATCACGATTCTTCGGTGAAGGTAGGTTATGGTTTATGCTATGTGATAGTAAACTCTTAATAGCGATTGATATGTATTGGGTGGTATTGTAAAGTCTTCTATGCGCTTAATTGTGTTGTTGCATGATTGTGATTATGTAAATGGTGATGGATTATAATGATGATACTGTGGAATCTTAAAAAAAAACCTTAAATCCACCCTATTAATGATGATGCCTTGGTATAAAAGAAGTCTTGGTGATCGAAAAGAATGAGGTTAATGGGTCGGGTGTCACGAACCGACACGTAGATGTTCTTGATGTGATGACTTCCAGATTTTGGGGATGATAAGGATTATATTTTAGAAGTTATTTATTGGTTATATTAATGAGTTTTGAGTCTTCCGCATTATATTTTGTTCATTATGGGTAAATGATTGGGGTTTAGATTGGTTGGTTCGCTCACATAGGAGGATAAATGTGGGTGCCACTCGCGGCTCGTTTTGGGTCGTGACAGTATAAAAGACACAACAATCACTTAGTTTAGTATATGAAAATACAAGTAAATCTATGCATATAAGAATACAAAATATCTTTCTGGGATTTTGTCTAATCGACAACCATCTCTACGAGCTAAGTGATGGTACAATGTCATGCCTCACGTTTCCAGGAACGTCATATACCTTGTTATGGGCATAGAACCTAACTCACTAAGTGTATCCATTTGTCTATGCTAAAAGCATTAAGGAATCATCTAAATAGTATGCCCCGTTTTTACTATGTTAGCTACATTGTTTATGGAGACATTGAATTATTAGAACTCAAACTCCTCCACATAGGTGCTAATTCTAATAAAAAAATATACTATCTCATATGTTTAAAAAGATAACTCTTTATGTGATTTGAGATTATTACTCAAAAACTAGCTCAAAAGCTCTCTTGGAAACTAGTGTTTCCTCTTTTGTTTAAATGTTAAAAACTTTTAACTCTTGAGAATATATATATATATATATATATCTATATATATATATGTGTGTGTGTGTGTGTGTGTGTGTGTATGCATGTGGTGTGTGCGTGTGTTTTTGTGTGTGTGTGTGTGCGTGTGTGCGTGTGCGTGCATGCGTGTGCGTGCGTGCGTGTGTGTGTGTGCATGTGTGTGTGTGTGTGTATGTGTGTGTGTGTCTTTTTGTGTGCGTGTGCGTGTGCGTGTGTGTGTGTGTGCGTGTGTGTGCATGTGTGTGCGTGCGTGTGTGTGTGGGGGGGTGTGTGTGTGTGTGTGTGGGGTGTGTGTGTGTGTGTGTGTGTTTAGGAGGGTGGGTGTGTGTGTGGGTGTGTGTGTGGGTTTGGGTGTGGGTGTGCGTGTGTGTGTGTGTGTGTGTGGTGTGTGTGTGTGTGTGTGTGTGCGTGCGTGTGCATGCGTGCGTGCGTGTGCGTGTGTGCGTGTGCGTGTGTGTGTGTGTGTGTGTGTGCGTGTGTGTGTGTGTGTGTGTGTGTGTGTGCGTGTGTGTGCGTGTGTGTGTGTGTGTGTGTGTGTTTGTGTGTGTTTGCGTGTGAGTATAAATCCACTAGAAAACATAGGTATGATTATAAAACATATGTATGATTCGAGGGAACTCAAAAGAATAGAAGTGGGAAAGGGTAAAGGATCTGGTGACCCTGTCATTCTGAGTGGCGCTGGGTGCCAAACCCTATCCTGCAAAAGTTGGGTCACTGAGTTGTGCGGCACCCCAGAGCCTACACTATGTAACATTTCTTCTAGCACACTAAGTGGTGCGGTGCACCAACCCCCTGTCAAGAAAATCCACAAATTTTCTTGTTTGTTTTTCAACGCTAAACCATCTAGATCTGATTAGTTTCTTCCCTAAACACTTAGATTAAATTATCCGACCAAAGTATCATCAAATCGTCTCAACAAACTACTTCAAAATTCAACAATCAAGATTCAAACGAAACTTCAACAAAGTTCATCAAGAACTCATAAACTCTACTTTCAAGAAGTTAAATACACAGAATTAAATCATTATTGGTGTGTGGGTGAAAAAAATCAAAGCTATGTGATCTTAAATACCTTGTAGGTATTAATAGTTGAAATCCTCAAGCATAATCTCTTCAACGCGACGAACCTTGGATTTTTCTCCTTTTTTCTCTTCTCTCAAAAACACTAGCGTAATTTGTGTAGGGTAATCTAAACCAAATCAATTTAGACCCCACCTTAATTAATAAAAATGAATTAAGCTAATTGGGTAATGAAAATACAATAATACCCCTCTAAGATGTGGTTAACTTTCATTATCCAGATAGTCCGACTTAAAACGGGCATATCTCCCTCATAAAAGCTCAAAAATTAGAAAACTCGGTGGAGCTGGAAAGATAATTAAAAGAAACTTAATTTGATATCTTGTGGCCCACCAAAATAATCTTGTGCTAAGAGTTATGATCGTCAGATGTTGAATCAAAAGTCCAAAACTCATACTAAGCATAACTTCCAAAAATTTCAAAATTTAATTATTTCCAAAGATGGTTTCTTTCTAATTCCAGCTCTTTAAAATAGCGAGGTGTTACAATATCTAACCATTGAGAAAATTCTTCGTTCAATGAGATTACTCTATGTATACTAAGGGTTTAAAATCTAATATTTATCTCAAACATCCAACCAGCAAAGTACAAATACAACATGCCAACTTGAAACAATTCCAACAAAAGGATTTGTACCTTAATTTGGAGTTTCTCTGGATTCGAAGTTGCGGGGGGGGGGGGTATCCCATCTTCTTATTGTACTGAACTTCCCAAGTCGCTTCCTCTACAATAGGTTTCTCCACAGGACCTTGACTGATGCTACTTCTTTGGTTCTTAACTTGCGAACATGTCGATCTAGAATATGCATGGCAATCTCCTTATAAGATAAGCTATCCTCAATACTAATATCTTCAATAGGTATGATAAGTGAAGGATCGCCCATACACTTCTTCAACATCGAAATGTGAAATACCGTATGGACCGCTATTAACTCTTGTGGTAGCTCTAACACATAAAACACGTTACCGACCCTCTAGGATATTGTGTAAGGAAAATATATTGGGGACTAAGATTCCCCTTCTTACCAAATCTAATGTAACTCTTAACGGGTGAAACCATCAAATAAAGCAATCATTTACTTTAAACTCTAAGTCTCTTCTCCTAACATGTGTATAGGATTTTTGACGACTGTGCGCTATTTTCAATCTCTCTTGAATAAACTTTACTTTTTACATGATTGATGTACTAATTATGGTCCTATCAGCCAACTTCACCAACCTCAAATTATCCATTAGGAGATCTACATCTTCTCGCATAAAGATACTCATATAAACCCAATGGGATGCTAAAGGGGTAACTATTATTATAAACAAACTCTATGAGAGGTAGGTGACATCCAAGTTACCCTGGAAATTGATGACACAAGACCTAAACATATCTTTTAAGGTATCAATGGTGCACTCTCCTTGACCATCAATCTGAGGATTAAAAGTAGTACTCAAATTCACTCTCGAACCCAAACCTTTCTGCAATGACTTCAAAAATAATTGCGCTCCTCTATATGAAATAATCCACACTGAAACTCCAAGAAGACTGACAACCCCTTCAATATACTTAGCATAATTTTTCTGCAGAATAAGTAGTCTTTACTGGTAAGAAATGGGCTGATTTAGTCATTTCATCTACAATCACCCAAATCGAATCGTGCTGCCGGCACCATCGTGGTAAACATGTGATAAAATCTATATTGATCATTTCCAACTTCCATTCAAAAATATATATATTCTAAGACATAGCACCGTGCCTTTGGTTCTCTATTTAAACTTCTTAACAATTCAGACGCTTAGCAACGAACTCTACACTGCCCTTATTCATACTACTCCAGCAATAAACCTATACCAAATCACTCTATATTTTTGTAGAACTCGGATGGATTGAATTTATGGAGTTATGAGCTTCCTCTATGATCCACTCTTGGAGTTCATCCCCCCTTGGCACACAACAAATCTACCTTGATACCTCGATACACCATCTCCCCTTGTTCAAAAGACCTCACTTTTTGCTTATGAATATTTACCTTTAATTAAACAAAAATAGGATATTGGTCTTGTTTCTTTTTCACTTCATACACTAATGATGATTCATTCCCATTCATCACCACTACGCCTCCTTTGTCGGAATCCCTTAGTCGAACTGCTAGTTGTCTAAGTTTATGTATATCTTTTGCTAACTCTTTCTTGTATTCCTCAAAATGGATTGCACAACCCATTGAAAACCTGCTCAAGGTTTCAACAACCACACTAGCCTTACCTAGGTGATAGAAGATACTAATGTCCTTATTCTTTAGTAACTCTAACTACCTTATATGTCTGAGATTAATTTTTCTCTCACTAAACACATACTAAAGACTCGTATTATTGGTGAACACATCTACATAAACACGAAAAAGGTAGTGCCACCATATTTTAAAAGGAAACACTTCTACAACCAACTCTAGGTCATGTATTGGATAACTTTTCTTGTGAACCTTAAGTTGTTTGGAGGCATAATCCATAACTTTGTCATTTTTCATTAAAACACAACCCAAACCGACTCTGGACGCCTCAGAATATACCATAAAACCTTCTGTGCCCTCTAGTAAGTTCAATACCGTGGTAGTAGTCAACCACTTTTTCAATTCCAGAAAGTTTTTCTTACAAGCTTAAGACCATTGAAACTTAATTGTATTCTGAGTCAACTTGGTGAAAGGTTGATGAGTCCTTTTCTACTGAAAATCTAAGAAATTTTTGTTTTACAAGCGTTTTAACATTGTTCGTTTATTCATTCTGTGTTGTTTGAGTCTTCGATCATAGCTTCTGGATAAATTTAGTGTTTCTTATAAACTAGGATGAGTGATGAAGATTAATGTAGTTTACTTGTGTTGATGAGCTAAGTATGAGTTCTTTTTTTTTTCTTAAATTTTTCTTTGCATAAAATGTGAATCTTTTCTATGATTAATAGAAAATTCATTTGGTTGATTCTGTATTGCTTCTGATGACTGGAAATAGCCTGAAAAATGCCCTACTCTTGCAAACTCGACTGCAATCGTTACTCCTATTTTTTTTCCTTAAGCATCTGTACAATGCTCCATTAAAAGGGATAACAATGTTAATACTTAGACTAATTTCTATCATTTTTCGTGTCTGTGAAATACGGGTTTATTTATATCCCAAATTTACCATTCCAAATTGTTTTGTACCACGTTATTATCAGATTTTTCAAGTCTTGTGTGATTAAGATACTGTTGTGACTTGTTCAAGTTTAGTTACTTTTTTTATTATGAACTTGTTTCTTTAGTTAAATATGATATTTTTTGTACTCAATTAAGTTAGTTTGTAGTTGTAAGGATTTAGCAATTGTATGTCGTATACTCGATCTCGATTCCACATCTACATGTGCTGCCTAAAGTGAATCCCCTTCTTTCTTCTTTTTACATCCAATTCCTTATTTTTTATAATGTGGGTATCTGGCTGCCTCTTATGTTAAGGATTTTATTTGTATGGGAATCATGAGTCGATCCTAGGTTTAGTTGATCTCTAGATGAAGTTGACTTTTAATTTGACTTTTCTTTGGTTGCTCCTGAATCCTTAGATCTTCATGACACTCCTTTGAGCTATAGTTCATAAAGTATGTACATTGGCTTGGTTTGGATTTCAACCTATTTGCTAATTATTAGTTTGAATTTGATGTTATATAGATGTTGTTCTATTTGGGAGCTCATGTGTCATGCACTGCTTTACTAGTTGTGATATTTTATTGGTTTCCTCATTTTCGGAAATGTAGAGCTTGCACTCGCTTATTTTGATAATATTCATGTCAGTTTAAAAAAATTCAACCTGTTAGCCTGAAGTTCTTTGAAGACCTTGCTATAACCTGTTATTTCCACTGCCTTTAGCATAATTATGTTAAGATATGTCAATTAATCATCAGTGATTTTCGTGCTATACTCACTTGTTTCTCATTTATTTTTGTATTAATATGATTTTTATTATCGAATGAGATTTTGAGATACTGACATGTTCGTTGGCATTTAACTTTAAATTATGTAAGAATGTGTTTGTCCTTAAACCAGATTTGTCTAAATTTTTGTGTTTTTTTGCCTCTTCTCCTTTTTTATCTTTCTATTGCTTCTTTCATTAAATTAGTCTCAAACATAAATTGTCTATATCTTTTGTGATCATTATTAGCAGTATTCCTATTTTGTAACTTCTGGGTTATAATTTGTTTAGCAATTTAATGAATCCAGTTAATTCATTTATTTCATCAGACATCTAATCCATATTTCTGTCATTTTTCTTATCATGAACTCTTTTGTTCGAGTCCAATTTGACTCCCATATCTTGCATACTCCTCTTCTTGATTCAACCTCATCGGATTTGTGAATAGAAATTCATGTTATTGGGTTAAAATCCCTAGAAGGCAACAGCCTTAAAAGGCTGAAAACGAAGAGCAAAAATTGGGTTAAAACCCATATATAATGGAGCAGTAGCTGAAACAGACTAGCAGTAGTCCCAAATGGACTAAAATTGACATTTCTTGGACTTTAACAAGTCCAATTTATATAGTAACCACAACAATAACTAAGCAAGAAGCAGAAATTGTGTTAAAACCCAAAATTGACAAAGTAGCAGATCGGCTATTCAGTCCAAAAAGGGACTTAATATGGACTGAAATTGTTTTTTTTAAATTAATATTTTCTTAATACTATCATTGATGCTAACTATTTTCTTTAATTTATGAATCCTTGGGGACGTATTTATTACACATTTTGCTTTTAAGCATTAATGTTTTCAAAACTTCTTTTAAGTTAGTTAATCTCAGCTTAGAGACTAACTTGAGAATTATTCATATTCTTTCATAGTTAGTATTTAGCTTTCAAATTCACGCCTGAGTTATTGTATTGATTCTTTAACTCAAAGACATGCTCGGATAAATTATTAAATTTAAATTTTATTTTGTCACTTTAACATTTGAATTATTTTATTGTTTGAGATAATACGAATGTATAAGTGTCAAAAGATTTCTCCTATTCAAAAAATAAGATTTAAAGTAATTTCACTTTTCTTTTTTATAAATGAGCAAAAATTCTAAATCCTTCGGTCAATCATGTGTTAATGGATTCTCTAAGATGACTAAACCCTTTCTTAGAGAATTAATTGAATCCTTATCCGACTCTGGTTTTATTTAAAATGTTTTATTTCAAAAACTCATTTTTAAATGGTTTTCTTAATTTTTCCCAAAAATTAAGTGGTCACTTCCATAATTGTTAAATTTTTCAAAAATTAATAAATGTGCCAAAGTAGCAAAATGGTTTCGTAACCTTATTTTTTGAAATCGGATCGTAACATGCTTAAAAATCTTTTGAAAATCATAGTTTCCTCTCATATGCAAAAGCATTTACTCTTGGGAATATATAGTTCTCTTAGATAATTTTAACGAAAATGAACTCATCTCTACTCTTCCTCAACTTAGTTCTCATGTCTTTAAAACAATTTTCAAAACAATTTATAAAAAGAATTTTTATAATAGGGTTCTTGCCGAATTATGGAGGTGAATGGCTCAATTCAAGGTTTTTAATAACCATGCATGGACCTCAATACTTGAAACTCGATAACTCCAGAGAGTCAATGATACTATTAATCTGAATAATGCTCGACTTGGAGGATTATGCGGAATTATGAGCATGTTTTACTCAACTTAAGGACTCAATGATACCTTTCATCTCAAGTCTGCTCGACTCATAGGGCTCATGCGGAATTATGGGCATGAGCTTCTTAACTTAAGGATCTTCATGGGTAACATATAGTAGATTTATGATTAGGAATATAATCTCAAAATGATTAGGAAGACAATACTCAAGACTTAGAAATTGAAGATACTACTCATCTTAAAGATGCTCAATTACGAAGTTCGTGTGAAATTTATGGGCATGAAAGACTCGACACAAGGGTCGACGTAACAATATGGAACTCATGTATACGAATCTTCTCATTCTCATGCTTATTTCTTCAAAACTCAGTTCAAAACTCAAGTGTTTGTTTTGAAAAATTTCTCAAGATTTATAACTCAAAATAGGGTTCATGTTGAATTATAGACATGAGTAAATCAACTCAAGGATCTCAATAAAAATATAGAAACTAGATAAGTAGGAATATAATTTTTTGAAATATTTTTCTAAAATATTGATACACTGGAGGACGTGATAAAAGAAAAAGAGATACAGTTAGAGATGGCCCCCATGGAAGCAAATAGAGCTGAAGTGAGTAAGGAAAACGTTGAACTAAAATGGTATAGGTAAATTGAAGAATATTTCTGGAAGCAGAAGGCGGGGATGAGGTGGTTTAAACAGGGGACTAGTAATACAAAATTCTTTCACTCTTATGTGAAAGTAAAAAGGAGGAAGTAGAATATTTAGGATATGAAAACTGGACAAGAGGATATCATCAATAGTTCACAAAACATTGGAGAGGAAGCAGTAAATGTATTCAGGGAGAAATATAGGGAGAGTCATGAATTTACTGATTACACAATGTTCCAGTGTATTCTAGGATAATAACAGAAAATCAAAATAAAGAAATGGAGAGTGTTCCTACAAAAGAAGAGGTGAAACATGTATTTAAATGGGGACAGGTGCAAGAGGGCAAGACGGATACTCACGCCAATTCTTTCAGAGTTGATGGGAGATAATTGGTGGGATGTGTGGAATATGGTAAGGGCCTTTTTAGTGGATACGAGCTTCCAATATATATAACACATATGAATCTTGTGTTAATACCAAAGAAAGGTGTGGTTGACAATTTTTGCAACTTAAGACATATTAGTGTGAGCACCTTTGCCAACAAGATCATCTCACGACTAATCCACGAGAGGTGTCCATGGTGCTACCTAAAATAATATAAGTGAACCAAACAGGGTTTGTCAAAGGCAAGATCATAACAGAAAATGTTCTATTAGCTCGACAGATTATAAGGGATATTAATAAAAGGAACAAGTTGCATAATGTGGTGGTTAAGCTAGATATGGCAAAGGCATATGATAGATCGTGGAAGTACCTTGTAAATGTCATTAGGAAGTTTTGTTTTTCAGAAACAATAATTGATATAATTATAAGGCTTATCAGTAATAATTGATATGATTGTAAGACAGTCTTCTGGTTTCTTCCAATCTTCAAAAGGTTAGAAACCAGGGGATCCGCTTTCTCCGACTCTATTTATTATTACAGCTGATGTCTTGGCCAGAAATTTGAACAAATTGTTTGAGGATGCAAAATGTAAAGGTTTTGGGCGACACGACTGCAGTCCACAAAATAATCACCTATCATATGCGGATGATACAATTCTTTTTTGCTCAGGAAAACAAAAATCCATGAGGAATATGACTAATGTGCTAAGGGGTACGAAATAGTGTCTTGTCAAATGATAAATTTAGACAAAAGTTATTATTACCTACATGAAAAAGTTCCAGCAATAGTGGGTAATCGAATAAGGAGGATTACAAGGGTCAGACAAGGTAATTTTTCCTTCACATATTTGGGATGCCTTATGTTTTATTGAAGGAAGAAGCAAGTCCATTTTCAAGATTTGGTGAAAAAAAGGTGGCGAGAATAATGGCTTCGTGGCAAAATAGACTTCTATCGTAATGGGGGAGGTATGTCTTAATTGCACATGTATTACAGTCTATGCATATGTATCTATTATTAGAGATGAACCCCCCAACCAGTGTCATAGAAATATTAAATTATTTGCAAAATATTTTTGGGAAAATACTACGGGGTCTAGGAACAAGCACTGGGTGACATGGGAAAGCATGTGTTATCCAAAGGAAGAAGGGGGCTTGAGTTTAAGGTCGTTACATGATGTATCGAACGTTTTATCTGCAAAGATTTGGTGGATTTTTAGAACATCAACTTCCACTTTGTGGAGTGCATTTATGTGTAACAATTACTGTAAGAAACATCATCTAGTTATAGCAACATGATGGGGTGCGTCACATTTTTGGAGGAAGATGATATTGGTAAAGGAAGAAGTTGAGCATAATATTTGGTGGCAGATAAGGGCCGAGACCTCAAGATTTTGGTTCAATAAGTGGACAAGAATGGAAACGTTGTACTATATTGAGAATGGTATAATAGTGAGAAAGAGCTAGAAGTACATGAATTCTCTATAGAAGGAAGATGGGATGAACAAAAATTAAACACAATCTTGTCAAGTGAAATGGTAGAATATATTATGGAGAGTATAAAACCCCCTTCCTCTAACAGTCAAGACGATCAGCCATGGTGGATGGCCAAAACTCAGGGAGATTTCATTGTAAAATCAGCATGGAAGATTCTATGAAGGAAGCAGGAGAGTAGAGGAAACATCGGAGGTCTACCATTCAAGACAAGCATCATTCTATGGAAGGTGTGGATTTCCTACAGATGATAATCTAAAAAGGATGGAATTTAGTTAGTTTCAAGATGTTAGTGCTGCGATAAAAATGAGGAGGAGACAATGCCACATTTTTTACAAGCCTCCATTGCCAATAGGTTTGGAGGTATTTTTGTTGGTTGTTCAGGTTTCCACATGAAGGGGATGAAGTTTCAACAATTGATCATTACATGGTGGAAACATAAAGCCTCACACCAACTGCAAGGAGTAACTAGAGCAACGCCGACAATACTCATGGGGATACTATGGAAAGGAAGAAATAACATTAAGAATGGAGGATAAGCCATATATGAGGAGATGGAGATGCAAGTACATGAGCTTGTGAGAAACTGGTGAAAAATTTATTTCCTGGGATACACATCGATTCAAGAACGTGGGGTGACATAGTTATAAAGCTGAAGGTCTACAAACCCAAGCTGCATACACATTTAGTGGAATGAAACCCGCAAGGAAGTTGAAGTGAAATACCAATGGGGAATCAAAAGGAAACCTTGGTCCAAGTGTTGGGGTTTACCAAGTGTGAATGGGAAAAGAAAAGAGAGAATATGAAAAAAGAGGGAACTACTTTGGAGGGAAAATGAAAAGTCATTTCTCTCATATCGGCAAAAGAAAGGGAAATTGTTGTCCCTATATAAGGAAACACTTCCATTACTTCTTAAAGAGCTCAGAAGAAGATGCCTTCTCGCGCTGTCGTCGTCGCTCGCTCGGCTTCGGCTTCGGCAAATGATGTGACTGATTGATAAACTTTTTGGACAAAATTTATTAAATCAGTTTTTGTTAAATCAAATAAATCCTGTTAATATTATCTTTTATAAATTTGCGGGTAATGGTAACATTACGAAAAGTTGTTACTCTTTCCAAAAAGTCGTTACTTTCCGAAAAGTCGTTACTTTCCAAAAAGTCGTTATTTTCCTAATAGACACAATTTTTCCTAAAAGTTGTTATTTTTTCAAAAAGACTCAACTTTCTGGATAAAACGGGTCTGAACAGATTTCACTGAACAGACACGTTCCTTGCTGAAAATGGCTATAAAAGGAAGTCAATTTTCAATTTTTCAAACACTGAATTTTCCTTCTCTGCATTTATTTTTCTCTCAAATAAAATCAAAGTGTCGATCGACTGAGTCTGTGTGACTTGTGCTATTCTGAAGTTCGCTGAAGTTAAAGAAATTTGAGGTACCGCTATTTCTTTAACAGGTTTGATCCGTTTTATCTTGGGAGAAATTAATAAATAACCTTGGGTACAGTGAGGGGATTAAATTTCTTAAGGACACACAATAGTTTCTGTGGACTCGGATTACTTCTTGTATTTTATGTATATTCTGCTTCATCTTATTTCTGTTTCTGTTTATTAACCTTATAAATACAGGTTACTATAAGAATAACAATCTTATGACATTTAACAATTTCTATAATTGAGGTTTCTGGAGATTAAAACCTTTATGGTTTTCTACTCTGCTTGAATTTTTAAAATTCATTCGATTAACGATTAAAAGAACATAAAAACTTTATCGTTTAATCAGAAACAGTTTGTGTAAAGATTTGTTGTTTACTGTTAGTATTTCAAAATACTTAACTTATCTGCCATTTGTGACAGAAAAAAAATGAATAATTCAAGTCAAACAAATGCTGGATTAGTAAGTGCTGCAACAACATCGGTTGCACATAATCGTTCAAATGCTGCCTTAGCGCTGGCTGAGAAACCTGCAAAGTTTTCTGGAGTCGACTTTAAGAGATGGCAGCAAAAGATGTTCTTCTATCTCACTACGTTGAGTCTGCAGAAGTTCATTAATGAGAATGTTCCTGTTATGTCAGATGAAACTCCGGTTGATGAACGATTCTTGGTAAAAGAAGCACGGACACACTTAGATTTTTTGTGTAAAAATTATATTTGAGTAGTCTGCAAGATGATCTGTACAATGTGTACAGCAATGCCAAAACCTCAAAAGAACTCTGGGATGCTTTAGAAAAGAAGTACAAAACAGAAGATGCCGGAATGAACAAATTCATTGTGGCAAAATTTCTGGACTATAAGATGATAGACAGTAAGACTGTCGTCACCCAAGTTCAAGAATTGCAGGTCATAATCCATGATCTCCTTGCTGAAGGTATAAATTTATTTAATGCCTATGTTAGAAATATTAAGTTTTCCCTTAATACTCACATAATCTTTAATGTAGGATTGATTGTGAATGATGCTTTTCAAGTGGCTACAATTATTGAAAAGTTACCTCCATTATGGAAGGACTTCAAAAATTACTTGAAACACAAACGCAAGGAGATGACTGTTGAAGATCTCCTAGTAAGGTTGAGAATCGAAGAGGATAATAAGGCTGCAGAAAAGAGGTCACGTGGTAATTCAGCAATATCTGGAGTAAATTTTGTTGAAGAAGATCCCACAAAATTAAAGAAAAGAAAGAAAGCATCTGGTCCAAAAAGCAATCCTCCTAAGAAGAAATTCAATAGAAACTGCTTTAACTGTGGTAAACGTGGTCATAGGGATAATGAATGCCGGGGTCCAAAGAAGGACAAGAAAAAGAAGGATTAAGCAAATTTGGCTGAATCCAAAGGAGAAATGGACGATCTCTGTGCAATGCTTTCAGAATGTAACTTGGTTGGAAATCCAAGAGAATGGTGGATAGATTATGGTGTCTCATGCCATGTTTGTGCCAGCAAAGAATTATTTTCATCATATACTCCAGCACTTACAGCTGAAAAATTGTTTATGGCAAACTCCGCTGTTGCAAAGGTGGATGGAACTGGCAAAGTCCTATTAAAGATGACATCAGGCAAGGTGGTGACTTTGAATAGGGTCTCATATGTTCCAGAATTGAGAAAGAATTTAGTTTAAATTCCAGTTCTTACCAAGAATGGATTTAAATGTGTATTTGTTTCTGATAAAGTAGTAGTAAGCAAAAATGATATGTATGTAGGAAAAGGCTACCTTAGTGATGACCTTTTCAAACTCAATGTAATTGCAGTTGATATGAATAAAGATTCTGCTTCTTCTTACTTGCTTGAGTCTAAATGTTTATGGCATGGACGTTTGGGACAGGTTAATAATAAAACCTTGCGAGAACTGATTAACTTAAATTTTTTGCCAAAATTTGAGTGCAATAAATCAAAATGTCAAATTTGTGTGGAATCTAAGTATGCTAAGCATTCTTATAAATCTGTTGAAAGGAATTCAAATCCTTTAGAATTGATTCACACTGATATTTGTGACATGAAGTTAACACCATCATGTGGTGGGAAAAAGTATTTCATAACTTTTTTTGACGATTGCACTATATATTGTTATGTATATTTGCTAAATGGCAAGGATGAAGCAATAGATGCATTTAGGCAATATAAAATTGAAGTTGAAAATCAGTTAGATAGAAAGATCAAAATGATCAGAAGTGATAGAGGTGGAGAATATGCATCTCCATTTGCAGAAATATGTTTAGAAAATGGAATAATCCATCAAACTACTGCTCCCTACACTCCTGAGTCTAATGAAATTGCAGAAAGGAAAAACTGAACTTTAAATGAAATGATGAATGCATTATTTATAAGTTCATGTTTACCACAGAACTTGTGGGGGGAAGCTATCCTTACAGCAAATCAAATACTTAACAGAGTGCCTCACTCAAAGACATATGTAATTCCATATGAGAAATGGAAAGGTAGAAAACCCAATTTGAAATATTTCAAAGTGTGGGGGTGTCTAGCCAAAGTCCAAGTTCCTATACCTAAGAGGGTTAAAATAGGACCTAAGACTGTGGATTCTGTATTCATTGGATATGCCACAAACAGTAAGGCATGTCGATTTTTGGTTCGTAAGTCCGAACATCCGGATATTCATGATAATACAGTAATGGAATCAGATAGTGCTGAATTTTTTGAACATATCTATCTGCATAAAACTAGACTTGAGTAATCTAGTGGGGGATCTAAACAACCCAGAGAAGAACCAAAAGAGAATGAACAAAATGAAGAAAGTCCAAGATGCTGTAAACGTCAAAAGACATCTACTTCATTTGGATCAGATTTTGTAACATTTCTTCTTGAAATTGAGCCTCAAACATTCAAGGAAGCAATGTTGTCTAGCGACTCAACCTCTTGGAAGGAGGCTGTTAATAGTGAAATTGAATCAATCTTAAGCAATCATACTTGGGAGTTGGTTGATCTTCCTCCAGGGAACAAACTCTTGGGTTCAAAATGGATCTTTAAATGGAAGGTGAAAGATGATGGAACTATTGACAAATGTAAAGCAAGACTTGTTGTCAAAGGTTTTAGACAAAAAGAAGGTCTTGATTATTTTGACACATACTCGCCAGTGACTAGGATTATATCAATTCGGATGTTAATTGCACTAGCTGCAGTATACGGTCTTGAAATTCATCAAATGGATGTGAAAACAGCCTTCTTAAATGGAGAGCTTGAAGAGGAAATTTACATAGAACAGCCTGAGGGTTTTGTAGTTCCTGGTAAAGAAAAGAAAGTGTGCAAACTTATTAAGTCACTTTATGGACTAAAACAAGCACAAAAACAATGGCATGCAAGTTTGATCAAACCATGTTGTCAAATGGATTTATGATCAATGAATGTGATAAATGTGTTATCATTAAAGATACTCCAAATCAGGAAGTTATTTTATGCCTATATGTAGATTACATTCTTACAATGAGCAAAGACATTGCTAATATAAAAGCAACAAAGCGTATGCTCGCTAGTAAGTTTGATATGAAAGATTTAGGAGTTGCTGATGTGATATTAGGAATTAAAAATCTTAAAACTCCTAACGGTCTAGCATTGTCTCAAACTCATTATATTCAAAAGATACTTGAAAAATTCAAATTTTTGAATTTTAAAAGGGCAAAGACTCCAATTGATGTAAACCTTCATCTTGCAAAGAATAAAGGTGAAAGTCAGTCTCAAATGGACTTTGCTAGCGTATTGGGAAGCTTAATGTATGTCATGAATTGTACACGACCAGACATAGCTTGCGCTAGCAGTAAACTGAGTCGATACACAAGTAATCCTAATCAAAATCATTGGTTGGCAATGAAGAGAGTTTTGGGATACTTAGATGACACTCAAAACAATGCTTTACATTACAACAAATATTGAGCCGTTCTTGAAGGATATAGTGATGCAAATTGGATTACTGGGTCAACTGAAACAAAATCCACAAGCGGATACATTTTTACTATTGGTGGAGGAGCAATATCTTGGAAATCATCCAAACAAACATGTATAGCTCGCTCTACAATGGAGTCTGAATTTATTGCTTTAGACAAGGCAGGTGAAGAAGCTGAATGGCTCCGGAATTTCTTAGAAGATATTCCATTTTGGGCCAAACCAATGGCCCCTATATGCATACATTGTGATAGTCAAGCTGCAATAGGAAGGGCTGGAAGCATTATGTATAACGGCAAGTCTCGTCACATAAGACGAAGACATAACTCTGTGAGACAACTACTCTCTAGTGGAATTATCACAATTGACTATGTGAAGTCAAAAGATAATATGTAAGATCCACTTGCAAAAGGCCTAAATAGAGAGGGAGTGGAGAAATCATCGACGGGAATGGGACTATGGCCGAGAACAAGTCATCGTGGCGGTAACTCTACCTAGAAGACTAGAGATCCCAAGATCTAGGTTCAAGGAGATAAAACAAAGTCATTGATGACGGTTCAACATTGTCAAGACAAAAAAAGAATTATTATTATTTTGTGGTCCATTCTCATGATGAGACAATGTTTATTAACAAGGATAAAGACATAAGGACTTTTTAATGGTTTCTAAGTTTGATACAGGGAATATCAAATGGTGTATCTATGGGATAACACATTTAGAAATCACCTATGTAAGTGTGAAGTGTAAGCCACTTCAAGGAGAATCCGGTAAGGCCAGTTCTTTAAGCACTTACTATCCAAGATGTGTTCATGGCTGAAACGAACAAAACAATGAGAACTAAGAACAGTTCAAGGGTTGATTGTGTGACATATGTTGTCTAGGTATACACCAAAGCTCGACGGTTCAAATATATCAAATCTACCGATTGACCGAGTATATCGGATATATGTTCACTACGGAAAGTTTAAAGGGAAACCTACTTATCCAGATGCGATTAACCTTTACCTACAAGACACACAAGTTTTTTCATGCATATGTTTTAATAATAGCCTTCCCCATTCATGTGGGAGATTAGCAAGTGTGAAGGGAAAAGAAAAGAGAGAATATAAAAA
Organism: Solanum pennellii; assembly: GCF_001406875.1. Lineage (NCBI taxonomy): Eukaryota > Viridiplantae > Streptophyta > Magnoliopsida > Solanales > Solanaceae > Solanum > Solanum pennellii. The sequence continues at coordinate 26,200,660 of NC_028638.1, forward strand.
GTGAGGGAACTACTTTGGAGGGAAAATGAAAAGTCATTTTCAAAGTGCAAATGAAAAGTCATTTCTCCCATATCGGCAAAAGAAAGGGAAATTGTTGTCCTTATATAAGGAAACACTTCCATTACTTCTTAAAGAGCTAAGAAGAAGATTCCCCCTCGCGCCGTCGTCGTCGTCGCTCGCTCGGCCTCGGCCTCGGCTTCGGATTTGATTGATAAATTTTTTGGACAAAATTTATTTACTAAGTTTTTGTTAAATCAAATAAATCCTGTTAATATTATCACTTATAAATTTGCGGGTAACGGTAACATTCCGAAAAGTTGTTACTCTTTCCGAAAAGTCATTACTTTCCGAAAAATTGTTACTTTCCAAAAATTCATTATTTTCCTAACAGACACAATTTTCCGAAAACTTGTTATTTTTTCCAAAAGACACAACTTTCTGGATAAAGAGGATCTGAACATATTTCACTGAACAGACACGTTCCTTGCTGAAAATGGCTATAAAAGGAAGTCAATTTTCGATTTCTCAAACACTGAAAATTTCCTTCTCTGCATTTATTTTTCTCTCAAATAAAATCAAAGTGTCGATCGACTGATTCTGTGTGACTTGTTGCTGTTTTGAAGTTCGCTGAAGTTAAAGAAATTTGAGGTACCGCTATTTGTTTAACAGGTTTAATCCGTTTTATCTTGGGAGAAATTAATCCATAACCTTGGGTACAGTGAGGGGATTAAATTTCTTAAGGACACACAATCGTTTCTATGGACTCGGATTACTTGTTGTATTTTATGTATTTTCTGCTTCATCTTATTTCTATTTGTGTTTATTAATCTTATAAATACAGGTTACTATAAGAATAACACCAAGTTCTTATGCTTTTTGTATACGAGATTCACAAGGAAACTTTGTATTCACGAGAACAACTGGAATAGGTGAAATCAAATACATAGGCAACTTTGGGAAATTTATAAAGCTGTAGAATTTTGTCAGGATAGGAAGTTAACAAAGGTCATTTTTGAAACGGACTCCATCAGTCTTATGGGAATGATAAGAGGAGAGTGGAAGTGTAACGACCTGAACCGTCATTATTTGAGAAGATAAAATTTAGAAAAAAATTTTGGACTCTGTCCCGCTAAAGTGGGATAGCTGTCGTTGGCACGGCAATACAAAATTAATGTTATGATATGATTTCTTTTGTACATTATGAATATATTAAAATGTATTCTTACTCAATCTTCATGTGAATTATATTGTATTGGTTTAATTGGCTTGGTTATTTGTTTAATTACTACTAGATGACGTTGTTACACTAATCATGAATGAATTAGGGTGATTTGTAGTCTTTCATGCTAGTTCTTGAGAAGATGATGTATTTTATGTGGTATATTGTGAATTGACCTGCGTATCTTGTTTTAAGCTATGATCTAGTATTGAATTGTCATATAGTGATTAATCTAGCCTTGTTATCATGTTTGTTATTGACTTATGATGATGTATACCCAAATTGGGTTGAACTGAGGGTTTGTGGTATGACCTTGATGATGAACTACGAAAGAGACATGGTAAGTCTTATTATCCCTATACTTTACTTTAAATTGTGGTTAATTGTGATTAATTCATGAAGTTGTATTAGAGTATTCCATGTATTAGGATTCATAGGATTGTATGAAGTTGAATTAAAATGTCTTGACTATGATTGTGAGGTGTTGTATTAAGATGTAAATGTTATAAGGATGGTGAAAGATTTACTAGTGTACCTTATCATGGTATGTGAATGTTAATGTCCTAACCTCACCTATATTAATTGTAATAACGGACAATACTCATGCAATTCTTATTGAGCTATGATGATGATGATGTCATACAAGGTTTAGACCTTATGACCTACAATACGATATGATATTTAATAAAGACATTAAAGACATTTCAAAAAGGGACTCTAGCTTAGCACCGAGTGAACTAGAGTGAGGAGTGTCTTCCCACACAGGGAAGGTAGGATCACTAACGTACCGTTGAGATTATGGACTACAATGCATGTAGCATAAAGAAGGTCCCAACTATATCTCCTAGTTCTTGAACTATGTTGCCCCCATAGAAATACTAGCTAGTGGATCTACATAGTTGTTGTGTTCATGTTTTGGTATTACCTTGGGAGTAGTCCGCCTTCTTTCAGTATAGGGCTCCATAACACCGGATTCCATATTAGCTCATGTGGTTTATGTCGGTTAGGGAAAGATGTTCCCAAAAGGTAAAATGAACTAAAGATTGAACTCTAAATAAGATGACCTTAAGGGTTTAGCTTAGTCTAGATAGGGGTATGAGATTCTACCTAAATATTGCATTAGTTAGCCTTGAAGGGAGTCTTAGGAGGATGTTCTTATGTATGAAAATGCCTAAAATTCTATTTGACATGTATATGATGAACTTGCACATTTTTGATACTATAAGTTCATTGGTGTCACTTATGAGTATGTGTTGTTCTATATGGAAAGTAAGAGGATATGTACTCCTAAATGTTATGCGATGTGAAGTAGGATGTTAGTCATGATGCTTGTTGGGTTACTTGATTGAGTAAGGCTATGGGGCTTTGCTTTCACATTGCACTTGTTGATTTGATAGGGGTTCATGGGTACATGTCTTGCTTTAGTCATGTTGAAATGTATTCTTATTCATGCTTATTACTATTATGACATAATGATAGAGATTCTTGTCAACATATTCAACTATATTCTATGCATGTTGACTTGACCAGACTTGGTGTTGTTGCTCCTGTGTTGTAAATGCCTATGAACTAATGAACATGTCGTATTGGTTGATATAGTCTTGTTGAATATGCATAAGTGTATTCAAAGTAAATTTCATATCATTACGAAATGTCCCTTTTCTTAGCATGATTTTAAAATATGTGTGCATACGGTCTCATACTTGGTACAAGTGTTGTACTAATCCAATTTCTTCATTTTCCCCAACATTTTAGGTTTCGGTCGTTGAAGTTCTTTCGAAGATGACTTGAAGAAGTCTTGGATCGCTTGATCATAAAAGTATGGTAGGTCCTCACTTTCCGAGGGTGATGAAACTATCTAGATAATGGAGTGGTGTTGAGTTTAAGACTTGTATGTTTCTTTCTTTCCGTTTAGTATTAAACGTTGTATAGACTATGTGAGTCACTCTTTCTTTGATGTATGGTTATGCCCAAGTTCTTACACTCTTATTTGACGGTTATGAGATGAGACGACTACTAAGACTATGTTATATTTTATATACTTATGTACAATAAAAGTAAAAGACTAAGTAATTTTCCTATACGAAGGGTCTATGTGAATTCGACATATATACTTGTGTACGTAGAGGTCTATGTAAACCTCCGAGTAGAAGTAATGAAAAGATTAAATTTTCTGCTAAATTTGACCTATGAATGTAATGATGTAAGCTAAGAGGCTAGTCTTGATTTTCAATGAGGACGACGACGCCGGATACATCTAGGGGCTATTCTCGGATTTGACAATTGGTCTACCGATTTAAGGTCTTCCTTGTAATAGTTCATCGACTTCTCATGAAAGGGTACCATTGGTCTAACGATTCAGGAGAAGACTTGGAATACATCATTAGTCACTCATGAATGGGATGTCATTGGCCTACCGGTTAAAGGTATATCAATCTATATAACTTTTTACACATGAAAAGGTGCCTTACAAATGCTTTCATAACATGTCATAATCATTCATAAGTGTATAATTAGCCTTTCCTACAATAAAATAATTACATGATCGTCATAATCACATAACTCTCAGAGTGTTAATTAATCATATACAAAAATGTCATAATCATAAAAAATGCTAAAAAATTTCTCTTTAAGGATCACGGATCATAATTTATCAACAAATCTATGATTACTATATTAGACGTGGATGATAACATAACACAATTAGTAAATTCATCACATTAGTAATTCTATAACATTGTACTTGCATCAATCAACACTCACACTTTAAGACTCACTTTGAGAAAATATGGTAAATCATTGATTCTAGAAGAATCCAACTTAAAATCATCAATATTTACACAGACAAACATAATTCAATAATTTTAAATGAATTTCAATGGAATCCATGAGATAGATGTCAAACCCTAACTTTTGGGTTTTAATTTCTAGCTTTGAAATTGGTGGGTTTTTAAGGGGTTTTATGGGTCAAGGTGATTTGAAATTTCAAGGACTTTTCATCCAATTCTATGTGTCAGCGACCTATTGAAAGTATAATAAACAAACTAAATGAGTTGAGGCTCAATTCCACAAGGAGTGGTACATGTTTAAGATTCAAGTGTAAAGTACAAATATGTTAAAGTAAATTATAGGAATAAAAAATAAATAAATTAAGGGGTTGACACGAATGTTGGATAAAATGGGGTTTTTGTTTTTGCAATCAGCGACATCAAGATCAACTAACACATAATTAACAATAATGAGATAAGTTGTTTGATTTGATTCGATCATAGGCTAATATAGACAAATGTGTGAAGGATTTCCGATCGAAGGCATTGGAAACCACATTTATTTCACTGGATAATATTCAATCGTGCAGTAATAATCCTTGATTAGATCATGCAATCTACTTTGTCTTCGATTTACCTTGTTTTGAGTACCCAAGTACTTTAAGCTCATCTGATCAGTGAATATATGATATTTCTCTCCGTACAAATCATTTTTCCACATATTGAAAGAAAAAAAACATAGTATCAAGTTCAAGATTATGAGTAGGATAGTTCAATTCATGCGATTTTAATTTCCGAGAGGCATAAGAAATTACCTTCCCTTCTTGCATCAAAACGCATCTGAGTCTATTGTAAGAAGCATCAACTTATACTACATATTATTTCCCTTCAATTGATAAAGTAAGTATTGGCTCTTGAGTCAACAAGGATTTGAGAGTTTCAAAGCTCTCTTGGCATTTGTCATCCCAATAAACATTACCTCTTTATTCAAGAGCTTAGCAAAATGGGAGGCGATAATGGAAAAACCTTTAAAAATATTCTGTATATCCTGCAAAGCCTATGAAAAATCTTACCTCAGTCGCACTTTTTGGAGGTCTCCATTCAACAACTGCTTGTATCTTAGTAGGATCCACCTTCAGGCCTTCAGTTGATACAACATGTTCTTTAAAAGACACTTCGTCAAGCCAAAATTCACACTTAGAAAGCTTAGCATAATAATCTTTCTCCTTCAAAATCCGCAAAATAATCCGGAGGTGTTTATTATGATCTTCACTACTTGTGGAAAATATTATAATATCATCTATAAAACAACAATAAAGTGATCAAGATAATGCTTTAATACTCGATTTATTAGATCCATGAATACCACAGGAGCATTTTTTCAATCCGAATTCCATCATCAAAAGTAAATGATGACTATACCAAGTTCTAAAAGTATTTTTTGGAATATCTTTCTCTCTAACTCGCATTTGGCGATATCCGAACCTTAAATATATCTTCGAGAATACTCTATCACTCTTCAATTGTACAAACAAGTCTTTGATCCCTGGTAGTAGATATGTATTCTTTATTGTTATTCTATTCAATTGTCTATAGTCCATAAAAATACTAAGAGTGCCATCTTTCTTTTTTCTAGGTTGAATAAAACCTTTATGAGGATGTTCTGTCAATTGAGCTTTCAGTTCACTTAATTCTACTGGGGCCATTATAGGAGTAATGGAAATACGGGTAGATCCAGGAATAAGCTCGATTGGAAGTTCAACCTCACTTTTTGGGGAAAATCCAGGAAGGTTTTCGTGAAAGTCTTCTGAAAAATTACATACATAAGGTATGTCCTTGATGCAAGGACTTTTGAACTGTGTATCAACTATGTGAGAAAGGTCTACCTTATAGCCTTGACGCTTTAAATTTCTTGCCAAGGCCTCATAAATAATACTATATGTCAATGATCTTTCACCTTTAATGATGATGTGCGAACAGGTAGGATCTTTAAAAGTCACATGCTTTCACCTATAACCTAAGACTGCATGATATTTATAAAGCTAATACATACCGATAATAACATCAAAATCCTTGAATGACATTTCAATCAAATTATCAAGGAATACTAGGTTTTGAATCACGAAGGGAAAATCAAGATAAATTTGATTACACACAACTTGATAACCCAAAGGACTCTCAACAAACACATCATGATTATGTCACATAGATTTCACATTCTCCAGAACAACAAGTTATGAACAAATATAGGAATGTGTAGAACCATGATCAAATAAGTAAACAAACATAAGCCAAATAAGTCAAATTTACCGACAACCACCTCTTGTCCATCTTGATCATCCCTCTGCCTTATAGCATAAGTGTGTGAAGTACCCCGTTGTCCACTACCTCGATTAGCGCCACTTGTACTTGTTGTTTGGTTTTTTTTAGGTCTTAAACCTTTATTAGATTGAGGAGGATTAACAGAAGGCTTACCGAGCATTTAGATTTCAAGGAAAGAACAATATTAGTATTAGGACAGTCCTTCACATTATGATCAAAGCTCCGACAATTGAAACATGCACTAGAAACTCTCCTACAAGTACCATAATGATTCTTTCAACATTGTAGAAAAGTGGGAATGTGAGGCTTGTCTTGGACATAATTTGGAGTCCTAGTTAAAGAAAGATCTGATATGTTTAATTTTAATTGAGTTTGCCTATTATAAGTACTAATTTAGAATGATCAAACCTTCCACTTTTTGATAAACCCCAAAAATCTAGTGTAGTCTTTTTGAATCTGTTTTTTTTTTCTACCTTTTTCTTTATCAAGTTGTTTCCAAGTAAAAGCAATAGATATTAACTTATAAAAGTTCTCATTCTGCAGGATCACCGCATTCATCCTAATGGAATCATATAAACCATCTTCGAATTCCCAGCACTATACTTTTTCCTCTTTGATAATTCCTCCAACATAACGAGAGAGCCTTAGCAACTTCTGTTCTACTTAGCCATAGACATGCCTCGTTACCCTAAATACAGAAAAAGTCCTGTTTCTTTGCATCACAATAAGCAAGTGGTAAATATTTCACATGAAATTCATTAAGAAAATCACCAAAGTAGGAACATGAGATTTTACCTTGGCATTCGGAAAACTTACCCTCCAATCATAAGCATCCTTTTGTAATAGTGAAATAGAATGTCTAAATTTTGCAACATCAAAATACTCCAACTGATGAAACTTAATCTCTATACGATCTAGTCATCTTTAGAATCAATGGAATGAACAGTGCCTTCAAACTCCACTCCACATGTTTTCCTCATTTTCTCAAAGTTAACCGTGTTGGATTCACGCATTGATTCAGCCATTTTATGAAAAAAGAGGATTCATGAATTCAGTACCACGACTCTTGTGAGGATGTGAACAAACTCGTACACCCTGAGGGTTTCCCACTTCTGAACCACTAGTGTGGGGAACATACTCTTCGAGATATATTCTCCAACCCCTTCTATTACATGAGGTTGGGAAACAGAGGTACCTGACCCATCACAAGCAGCTTCATAGGTCGGTCACAAGAAGAGGACATATCTTCATTCCTTCAAGAGGGATGATCACATTGCATTAGAGACATTTACATAATGCATGTGCACTTTACATGAAATAAGAGTATGGAAAACCATGTAAGTGAACATGATATCTAAATAGTTACTTTTCAAATGTAAATATACAAGTAATTCACAACTAATGTCCTAGGAGCACAAACCTAGGCTTTGATACCAACAATTGTAAGGACCCCTTTCGGATAGATACTTACACTTAACAGGAAACCTAATTTAATACTTGCAACATTTAAAAGAGATTAACGATGGGCATAATGATTTCAATCTAGTTGAAGCATTTGATTCATAACACATAATATAGTTAAGGATGAACATCTTGCATTTTAAATATTTATTTGATGTAAAAATTTAGATGTCGCAACATTTTAACTTATGATGGTAAAACCCTCAAAAAAACTTTAAATTAAATTACCAAATTGGTTTTCATGCATATATCGTTGTCACACTTAAGGATGAAATAACAAGAATATGACTAACTCCAAGTACCTGAATCAGTCGTTTCATGCTTCAAAAGTAATTTCAAAATAAATGGTAAACTAGCATATTACAAGACTTGAATTTACATACCCCAAGAATATCAAAACATATAGCTATACTCATATCACAACCCATGGAGACATGATCAAATCAGCCCTCAAAATTTCATGTTAATATTCAACACATAGATCACATAGAAGTCCAAGGTTTATACAAAATATAGATGCCTATATGCAAATGTAATCTTCTTTAAGACATTTAAAATCTCTATCTGGCAAACATTAAGCATCTTCTCGAACATTCCCTATGATAGGAACAACTATTGCTAAGCGTATAGCTTAGAGGTGTAAAATATATAGGTTCGGAGCCCTCAAACCCACAAAGCAACCTTTCTCAAGTAATGGAAGACACAATTGTACATAATACTGAAATCAAGTAAACAATATATAAAGAATTTCAAGTACTATATTTAAAAATACAAATGTCAAGAACGCACATAGCATTACTTTCCAAGAGACTCAAATACAAGGCTCGTAATATATACATAATTTTGTCATACCAAGCATAAGAAGGTATCAAGAAGGGTCGATTTCTATATAAAGAAATGTCAAAACCTTATAATCAAGAGAAACAAGAACCATATTAAAAACGACTTTTTAATTCGTACTTAATATGGACACTTCCATTCTTAAGATGGGATAAAAATCCAAAGTCAAGATGGAAAATGATCTGAATCAAGAGGAATGCCAATAATGAAAAATTCACAGTCACAAGAAGGACAAGGTCCCAACAAGAGTGCCAAGTGATCAAACAATCCACACAAGTGAGTGAGTTACACAAGGTCTTTAAATCCTTAAAAGATACAAACACGATAATGCAAAATGAAAAGAGTTAATCAAGGTACCAAGATAAACATTGAGATATACCAGCAGGTAAAAGAGTGAATGTACAAGTTTATAGTCAAACCTCAGTGCTTCAGCTAAGAAACATTCCAACACAATTTTACGAGTTTAGACCGTAGATGGAAATAACGTTTCAAGGTCCTCAACTTGTCAACAAGTATATACAATCTTAAAAATACAATTGAGTAACTTATTTCATTCCTAGAAGCTCAATAATGTCGAAGTAAAACAGGATAATAATCATCATTATGCTTAGCCCTTACAAATATGACTATGCTCCCAGAACAATGATTCTAGCTAGCCTTATACCTCAGGTCGCAACATAGAGTTGAAAAGGAAAATGACAAAACTTAATTTCATAACCTTAATGAAAGATGTAGGTACATCTCTTAAACTTTCAATTAATAAAGAATCAACAGAAATATGTTTTGTACAAAATGATCTAATCAAAACACTAAAAGTAGAACATATATGATTTCTAATTCCAGAGGCTTGACAAAATTTGTCCTATGTTGTGTTGCATATTTAGAATCCATAACAACAATATTAGAGTTTTACATTAGATAAGAGTTGTAGGTCTACAAATTAGCTTTACAAATCATATTTATTCATTGTAAACGAAGTTCTATAGAAAGTGATATGCATAAAGTACAATAAAATACCCAGCTTAGAAGCAGATTTCATCACTTACTAAAAGGAAGTGTTTTTCCCTTGATTTTGAAGAACAAATCTTTAGCTAATGTTCTAAATGTGAGGCTAGTAACATGAACAATTGTCACTAAAAGGTGCTGCCCGAGTTATTGTGTGCCGCCAAAAATGCATACATATACACCTATATATATAATTGATACCAATACATTCAATTTATATGCAATTATAATTAGTCAAATTACACAAATACCCATATACAATACCTCAAATTATGATCATAATTTATGTTTACCAAGATTCCAAATATTACTAAATTTCATGTTCCCAAACTGGGAATAAAACACATTATAGTAATTAAGTAATGGTGTATCGACATGCGAATGTTGGTCTAATATTTAAGGGTGTTACATGATCACAGATCCACCAATACGCTCCTGGGCTTGCTGAGGTTTACAGACCACAACCTTAGAATCCCTTGAATAAATGATGCTCCAAGTCGAACTCGCTGACCTCTTTGGTCATTCGATGACTAGACTTTATGCTCGCCAATATGTACTTTTCAAAACAAAACTATTTCTAAAACAACAGTAAAGAGATAAGACAAAAATAAAGTGATAAAATCCTGGGTTTTCTCCTAAGAAGTGTCTTAGTTAACGCCATGACACAACCCAAGTCCCTACTTAGGTTTCATTCCTTGGGTTTGCCTCATTGTCACAAGGCAACCCCTTTTTAGGTTGCTGGTAGAAACATGGCATTAATTGGTGTATTTGGGACTCTAGTAACTGAATAAAAATGAAATGAAAAGTTTTCATCTGATTCAGCCTTATGAAATTCTATTTTATATCCTTCAACACTCTGTCGTGTTGTTCAACTTTGTGTAGAATGAGTGAGAGGACCTCATAAATTTTACCACCCTCTTGCTTCTTCTTCCTTCGACACTGATGCGAGGTATGTACCTGTCCTTTTTTTGAATGACCTCCAATTCCATGACTTGAATAGCAAAGACATACAACAGAGTCAATAATGTGACCAATTATGGGTCTTTTTCTGTCTCATTGTCGTTGTTGTCCTTGTGATCAAGGAGTTGGACTGCTATTGCATAAGGTAGTAGTATTGGACCACCTAAATAAATATTGTTAGCCACTATTCTATTTTCGGGTAAAGACCCCTATTGAAGAATTTAAAAGCATTTTATTTTAAGTACCATGAGTTTAGCACTACTGCAATAGCGCCTTGAATCTTAGCCACAACAGATGGAACGACCCAACCTCCAATTGTCTTAAACTTAGGATGTTATCCCTAAGAATCGTCATCCTCAAAGAACAAAGGTCCATTTGGTCCCTTTTTCTACAAGACAATCTCCTTTGTTCTTTTCAAAAAGCAACACACAAACAAAAATAAAAAATAAGTAGATTCAACTATAACTATCAAGAAAAAGATTCAACTTGACTAAAAAATCATAACCAACACCACTCCCTGGCAGTGGCGCTAATTTTATTTAATGTTTCAAGGAAACTTCATCCAATTCTAATTGTTAACAATTGGTAGTCAGTATAATAACTCAACTAAATGAGTTGGGGTCAAATCTCACTTGGAGTGGTATGTGTTTAAGTTTCAAGAGTAAAGTACGAATATGTTAAAAATAATCATACGAATAGACATTCACGAATAAAATATAATTCAAAATAAGGGGTTGAAACAAATGTTAAATCTAATGGGGTTTTTGTTTTAACTATCAAGTAAAAATCATTAAATAACACCAATTAAAATTGATTAGATGGGATCTTGGGATATGATTTAATTATAGGCTATTATAGACAAATAAGTCATTGCAACTGTTAGTAAATAACCTCAAATAAATGACTAATCTAGACTTTAGTAGGGATAAAAATTTTCTCAAACAATTTACCCTGAATCAAGTTGGTTTCCCTTGAATACCAAAAATTAAGTTAATAAGAATAACCTACGCTTTAATCCATTAATTCTCTCTAGTTTAATGTGTTAAATAAGATTTAGGATTCTCTTTCTTGACCTAAACCCATGACATCCCACTACCTATAAACTTTGAATTCAGTAATCTTGATTTTAAAATATCTCTCTCGATCAAGGCAAAAACATGAGGGTAGAATTGCATTTGCAATTACAACATTTAATTGTACCCACAAATACTGATTTAAATCACTTCTAAATAGCAATTTAAACTGTCAATTAGAAATACCTTTTAGCTAAATCTTCTCATAATCACACCCCAAGAATAGGGGTTTTAAATAGACATCATAAAAAGATAAAAAAAAAAAAGTCACCAAAATGTTTTTTCATCAACTAGATAAGATTAATTTAGTATTACAAAGGTCAAAATTGAACAATCTCAAAGAGTTTACCCAACAACGTTGGTGCATCTCCTAATAGGTGATAATTATTGGTGAAATAGTTTGTAAGAACCTAATATTGAGCATCCCATTAGGTGAACTCGATGGACCTTTGCTTAGTCTACTTGGCAGATCGTCAAGAAGCCTTTTCCATCTCCCATCATTTTGCACAATACCTGCACATTATGAAACCCATGTTATTCAAAACAAATATTACTTGGGTTACCTCCAAAGAAGAACCAGGTCAAAAAGTGAAGCACAACAAGGATGTATTTTTCAAACATCATCAAAATACACCACTTCAACAACCGACACGTCATGACCTTCTCTAAAGTATGCCTTCAACCTGTATCCATTGACTTTGAATCTTACCCCCTTTGCATCTTCAATTTCAATTGTTCGTTTTCCATGCACTTATGTTATAATGTCCACATGGATTTGAGTTTTCCTCGGAAGAAGTTTAAGCTTGAATTAATAGTCATACAAACTCCCCCATTCAGAACTTATGAGGTAAAATCTTCGCATCATGGCACCCTTTTTCTCTTTCCATGTAAACAACAAAACATTCATATGGTCGCGAAAACAAAATTCATCCAACTCAATGATTTTGTGCAGAAGATATCATGAGGTTATATATTTCATATTTATATTTTTTAATACATATATACCATTGTGTTCTAACTGAAATGGAAGATCAAAATCTTTCCGAAACACATTGTATGGAGAGTTAATAATAGGAGATTTTAATATTATTGACTAAGTGTGTAGTGCACAACAAAACTTTCTAGAACAATCAATAAGATATACATTCACCATTTTGGACAAGAATCTCCGTTTTCTCTATTATACACTCAAATTGTATGCTCAATTGGGGATTATGTGGTGTTTCCACCTTGTTCTTGAACACATCTTTAAGAGGAGGGGTGCAAGATAACGGTTACAAAATGAGATCCACCATCACATATAATGGTTCTTTGGGTACAAAACCGTATAAGTATTTTTTTTGGAAGCCTTCTAACACTTCATGTTTGATTGTTTGGTAGTGCAACTGCTTCAGCAAACTTTGAAACACAGTAATGTTCTTCTTCCCAAAAGAGTTGGGGAAAGGAACCATGTAAATAATGCCCCAAACATAGAACAATTCAATATCAAGGATTTGTAGAAGTTATAATTTGTGTCTCCTTAATATACTCCATTGTAATAGGCATACGACATAACACTAGAAAAATTCACGAGCATGAATAAACATCATGGGACAATAAAAGACACCTTGACTAACTCTTACTGTTCTATGAATGCCCCCATTATGACCACCATCTAGCGAGGCATGAAATGCATCATGAATATCATACACTTTAATTTCCCGTAGACAACGCTGAATGATATAAGCAACATTTTTCAAAAGGAAAGGTTCATCCCGCATATACTTCTCCAAATCAAATGGGAATTTCCTATTTCATGGATAATCAACTCAACTAGTAACAACCCATATACTATAAAATTAGCAAATTCAGCATACCAACGGTCTAGAAATAAACATTATCGATTCATCCATGAAGGAATCAACAATATCTTTATCCTAGTTACGCTAGCATCCGCTTTCGACCATGAAAGAATTTAAGCTACTTTTTTTTCAACCTCTTCCTATCTTTCAATAAGAAGTGAACTTCTTGAAGGAGTTACACCCATCATATCAATCATTTCTTAGCCTATTTATTTTCCATTATTTACTTTAAAGTGGCATCATTTGTGTACACACCCATTTTGGTATCAACATAATCTCAAATCTTCTCAAACTCACACACCACACCGAACAACTCCTCTTCGATTATGGTGTTATTCTTTTAAGCATAATTCTACCTTGTCTAGCATATTAGAAAATATGGAAGAAGTTGTTTTTATTTTCCCTATAAAAGCTCATTATTGTAACCCACTAGTTTCACACATCATTTCAAAAGGGATATTCTAATGGGTTGTAATATTTATGAGAGCTGAGATCAGTTTCTCCTTGACTTTTTGAAACATACTATGCAAAAATTATCGAAAACAAATATTCTATATTTCTCAAGAAGCATGCCCAATGTAATGACAATCTTGCAGAAATCTGTATGAACCTCTAAAGAACCCTACATGAATAAGGAAGCTCCTCACACCTTTTACTTAAGTAGCACTTCTCCTAGTTCAAAACAACGTTTGACTCAACATACCTTTTCAACACCATCTACAAATGCCTTAAACATTCATCAAAAGAAACCCCAACTATAATAAATCTTCCATGAACACTTCCATGGAGTCCTTTACCATATCAACAAAGATTTATCGAATACATCATGTAAAGGTAGCTAGTTTAGTACATAGCCCAAAGGGCATTCTCTTGAAAGTGAATGTACCACATGAGTATTTTCACGATTCAGTGATACATCCTAGATGTAAAATGCCGTAAAAGTCCTCAAGGAACCCCATACAAGACACAAAAAAATTATAACATAAGAAATAGAACAAAATAGGTAAAAACAATATTTCAAGTCCAAATGTGATTCTCTTGACGTTGATTACTAATTTCTTATGTATACTAGTGGATATTCCTTTCATATTCGTTCTAAAACAAGGACAAAGGTGTCTGCTCAATTTTTTTAACCTTCATATTGTTTCCTCTGTTTTTCTTGAATTTTATCAAAAACTAGGATTCATAGTATTTATTGTGCTGGCTTTTGTGTCTTGTCTTTTAGGCTCAACAAAAATCTAAAAACGGATGTATAACCTTCTTTAATTAAGATGGGGATTTTCTTGTAAAAAATTGTTGTTTAGATATCTGTCCATTTTCATTTGCTGGCCAGGTTCCTGCATCTTTCGTATGTAATAGAGGCGTTGAAGCCTGTTCATGCACACCTCAACTATTCAACCAAGTAATAAAAGGTAAAAGACAAATATAAATACCTAATGCTGCTTTTAACAAGCTTTTCGTTAGTGTTATAATATGACGCCTACAACATGTAAACCACTAGTATCTTTTTTGAGAAGGGTGTTATTCCAGCATGATATATTTTCTGGACGAGCAGATTCCAAATGATATAGCCCTGCTCTGCATCTTGGAACTTGCAGGTTGTTTGACTCCCCTCTTCAGACTGATTGTTCTTTATAATAATAAACAAATAAATCGACACTTAAGAAAAAGTGCTCAGTTGTGTCAAGGTGCTGCTAGATAGCTTGACACACAATCAGGTCATAATCAGATCAATTTGTTTTCCTCATTTCAGTCGTCTACATAAACCATATGTTTATTGCTATTAAAACCTCTAAATACATTAATTGTCAAAAGTTTATATATGTAAGTAGCAGCTACGACATAACATGAAGTTTCTTTGAGTATTAGTCAAACATAAATATCTCAGTAACCCTTCTTAGAACATTCTTAATTGTACAATGCTTACCTAGATAGTTCCTTTCTAACAAAAAATAGTAGACAGAATCTGCTTGAAATATAATGAAGATGTTAGCTTAACTAGAAATTCTTTTATCATTTTTTATAGCCCAACTTAACTTATCATAGCAGCCCATATATATTTTACACACCCTTAGTCATCATAGAACTTGAGACCAAACAATAGCAGCAAATCAACACTTAATGAAAAGGTGTTTAATCATCTCATGTTTCTTGTACATAATACACGATCAAGGTAAGATTGTATAATCTATTTGAATTGCTTACGTAATCCTTACGTGAATTATAATTTGAAGCTTTCACTATTAGATTAGGTAAAAGCTTAAATATGTAAGTAGGAGCTACAAAATTATGTTGTTTCTGTAATTTCTCCTTGTATATGAATATTTTGAACAACCTTTATTGGAATAACCTAAACTATGCAAGCTTTACCATAAGTGGAGATACAATAACTGGATATGCTTCTACCATTTTTATAGCACAACTAACATCAGCAGATTAGTCCATAGATATTTGGTACACCCTTAGCAGTCATAGAAGTCGAGACAAAGTGGTAGAAGTGAATGGGACTTAAAGAAAAGGTGTTCGATTGTCTTAGGCTCCTGCTAAATAGCATGCAATTAGGCCACAATGTGTTCAGTTTTTCTCCCCACATCAGCCATCTACGTAATCCTTAAGTGTACTACAATAAGAAGCTCTGAAAACTTAAACTATAAAATGCTGTAATCAAAGAGTAGGAACTATAAAATTGCATGTAGGTTCGGTAATTTCTTATCGAACATGAATATATTGAGCAACCCTTCTTAAATTAATCTTTACTTCGCAAGCTTTTAATTGATGGTTACTTTTTAACAATAAATGGTGCGAACAATCTGTTAGCATAGTACAATTAAGTTTTCAGCTTAAGTAGAACTTCTTCTAACATTTTGTCTTGCCAAGATAACCTAATCAGACCAGCCCATAGAAAACTGGGTAACCATTGGAAATCTTATAAAAATTTAGACGAAAAGATAGTAATATATTGTCACTTAAAGAAACCGTGCTTCAGCGTTCTCAGATTCATGCTACATAACACATAATCTTATAAGTTTCTTCACCCCATTTATGTCGTCTATGTAAGTCGTAACATTATTTATAACCATGACATATAAGTCAGGTAGGAGAGATTTCGAGATATGAAATTACATATTTATTAATTCCACCGCGTTTTACTAAAGTATTTTTAGTTCTTACAGTAATTGTTCAAACTAAAAATATCTTTAACTTTATGGACAATCTTAGAAATAAAAAGTTTATATATTGTGACAGAGTTGGTAAATAATACTGGGATGGAGTCAAGGATTTTATAAATCATGCATTTTTTGAAAAAGAAGATGGAGACAAAATTGCCCTGTACAGAATGTGTGCTTTTTCATCAAGTAAATCAGGATACAACATATGATCATCTTGTGGTTAATGGAAGTGGGTATGTTCGTGGTATAGGACTTGGTCCAACTCCTTCTTCTCTATGGGGTAGTAGATCTTTCTTAGAGAACATTAATGTAGAGGATTAATCTAATAAAATTGTACAAAGGTTAGAACAACAAATAAATGAAGTGAAGGTGAAACAAAATGAAGAAAATAATATGATGTAAAAAAATAGGATAATATTCAATTAGAATTACTCCAATTGCAATTGTTCATTCTCAAACATGCTCCTAATGAATCCATGCCTCAAAATATCAATGGCACCTCAAGTGGACAAGTAACTTGATTTCATAAGTTTTAGACATTATTTTTTTAAATAAGATTTAATCATATAAAACTATTTTTAACTATTGTCTTAATATTTATCAGGTACACGACATTGATAGTGGCCATGGAAAAATAGCACAAACAAGAGGGAAACCTATTGTTGCTGAAATACTCCAACTTTTGATGGTATTACTCATCTTTATCCATTGATGCGACTGTTTGAATTACTATTCGATTCCAAGTTCATCTCGATTGTTGTTCGTCGGTGATGTGAACTTAGTTTTATCTGTAGGTTCTATTTTTATTGCTGAGTGTTAATGAATAGGTTACTTGAATTAATCCATATACACCTCATCCCATGTTCTCTATGTTATTGATTATCTACATATCATCGATTTTGAATTTTCCAATTGTGATAACTCTTGTTGATGCTTTGGCAAATCTTGAATTTTATATTGATTCATCTACATTGTTGGTATCCCTTGAAATGTAGTTAGTTTTATATATAGCATTAGTTGGTCTAGCTGTATATTAATTGTGTGATTACTCGAACTGGTGACCCTAAGAATACTGGTCTAAGGGAGACAATATCACATAATGAATTTGCAACTTCTTGTCCTGGTCATACAGGTGCACAATTTGATGTTTTGGTTTATCTACTGTTTCTAACTTGCTAGTCAATGTTTCTAGTCTGATTATAGATCAGTACTTCCACATAATGTCCCACTTGCAGCACTCTCATCTTTCACCACTCAATAATCCTAATAGTATCTGTTTACTTTTTAGGTAAAATCTAACTGACAATGTTATGTTTAAAACATATTTTGTTACTATGATTAGTGATACCCTTTGGATTAAAGATTGTGTTAGAACAAATGAACAAGAATGATAAAATTATAAGGAATCAAAAATAAAACTTCATTGGCTTCGAGGCACGTTAATACGTTTCTTGAAGACAGTTGGAGTCTCGCCCACAAGAAATTGAAAGAATAAATAACAACTCTACATTCGAGATTCAACTAAGCCACAAAACAAGTAGCATTTAAAATGTTGGTCTTCTATTCTTGAAATGGTGATTTCACCTTTGGATTAATGTCTCACAAGTGTTTTCAAGGGAAAGTACTTTTGTTTGAATGCTTATATTTTTCAACCAAAAGAAACTCAATTTATAGGATAATGGTTTTGCAAGAAAAAGACTTTTAATTAATAGAATTTATTGTAGGTTCATGAATTTAAAATAAAAGATATCTTTCAAAATTCATAAGGTAGAGCCTCTAACAAAATCCTATAATATAGAATTAAAATAAAGAAGAATGTTACAACTCACATTCATTATTTTTTTATATTCAAAACTTTTTCAACAGATGAATTTGTTTCAAAATTAATTGAAACACTAAATCTTACAATCCCCCACTTGTTTCAAGAAATTTTATCTTTGGAAAGTCGAAAAATTATATTGAGACATTAATCTAGTAACATACATTAATAATGGTGGCTTTTGGACTTGAACCATTAGCTAGTGAAGGTTTTATACATCATTGACTACTTAGTGAACAATTCTTAAACTAAGTTGTTCATTGAATGAAGTTAGAAAAAAAAATACTCCACGCATATCACTATGTTCTAGTGAAAATCAAAATCCTTTGAAAACTTACGACCATGTGTCCTGAATCCTTTAAGCCATGTTCTTTAAGATTTTCCTCTTAAATATCTTATTGAAGCTGCCTCCACTTCGCACTTAGTGCGACGAATTCATCAGGAGTAACTTTGCATACTACAACCATATAGTCTATGAACTTTATTAAGAGAAAATAATTTCATCCTCCTTTACACAATGTATCGGTAAATCTATCAAGAGTATTCCTAAACACTCAAATCGTAATCGATTTATAGACTTATTAAGAGAATATAATATCATTTATCTCTTCAGTAGGAATATCGTTAAAATTTATCAAAAGTTTTCTTACTAACTCCAACTAAGATCGGTCTTATAAATTTATTAAGAGAAAAGAATCTCAATCATGCACATCTACTTAATTCATTTTATTTTTAAAATGTGAATTTTATTGATGTACTTCACAATTGTAACTTTATTTGTTTTTCCCTGTGAACCCAAGATTACATCGTTAGGTAAGATTACCATAAAGTAAAACTAATTTACAACAGGCTTTATTCCCATACTACTACATGTTTCCACCACTAACTCTTTGCCTAACCCTTAAGACAAGGGATCCGCTAAATTAAATCTGCACTTCACATACAGAAGCAATATTACGCTTTCCTCCAATAATATTCTCACATGATTGTGTTTGAGACGAACTTGTCTCGACTTGCCATTGTAGCAAACACTTGAAGCCCGAAATATAGCAGCTTGATTATCACAATAGATAGTTAAAGGTGGAACTGACTTACTCCGCAAAGGAATATCTATCAACACAGATCGCAGCCAATAAACTTCTTCTCTAGCATAAGACATAGCTATAAATTCTGACTTCATGGTTGAATGAGTAATAAATGTCTGCTTCTTGATTTTCCAAGAAATCGCTGCTCCAGCCAAAGTGAAAATCCAAGAAGTAATAGATTTAGAGTTATTCAGATCAGAATTCAAAATAGCATCGCTATAACCTTCGACAACAACTGGAAATGTTCAATAATGTAGGCCAACATTAATCGTACCCTTCAGGTATCTTAAAACACAAATTAAGGCATTCCAATGTTCAACTTTGGGATTATTGTAAGCTTGCTCAATGTTCCTACTGCGTAACCAATATCCGACCTGGTACAATGCATGCCATACATAAGACTCCCAACAATATGAGAATATGTCAGTTGATCAAGAACATCACTAGCTAGGATCAAATGGTGTAGGAGCAGGTTTTTCATCAAAGTGACCAAACCGTTTTAGAACTTTCTCAATATAACTTGATTGAGTTAGAGTCAAGATATTCGCCGATCTCATGATTTTAATGCCCAAAATTACATCAGCTTCTCCAAGATATTTCATTTCAAATTGAGAAGCTAGAAATGATTTTCTTTCTTTGACTCTTTCAATATAAGTTCCAAATATCAACATATCATCTACATAGAGTCATATTATAACACCAAAGTTTTCTTGAAATTTTCTAAATATACAAATATCACCACGATTGATTGAGTAGACATTAGAAATCATTACACTTCTAAATTTCTCGTTCCCTTGTTTTGGAGATTGTTTAAATCCATAGAGAGATTTAAGAAGCTTACAAACTTTTTGTTCTTGACTAGGGACGACAAATCCTTCTGGTTGTTTCATGTAAACCTCTTCATCTAGATCTCCTTTCAGAAATGCATTCTTCACATCCATTTGATGTATTACCAGGGTATGAATTGCGACTAAAGTAATCAAGAGTCGAATAGAAGTCGTTCGAGCTACAGGTGCAAATGTATCAAAATAACCAATATCTTCCAATTAGGTAAAACCTTTTGCCACCAAACAAGCTTTGTACTTATCTAAGGTTCCATCAGATTGTAATTTCTTTCTAAAGATCCATCCACAACCAATAGACTTACATCTAGGAGGGAGGTATGATAAAATCCATGTATTGTTTGACATAATAGAGTGCATTTCATCATCAATAGCTTCACACAAGAATGTAGCATCATGTGAATCCATTTCTTTAATATAGACTTGAAAATTGGTCCAAAGTCTCTTGGTTTGGCTGATCTTGCACTACGTCTTGGTTGATTTTATTCCAATGGTTCAACTATTTTTATTTTAATAATAGGTACAGAAGAACTTGTAATTTTTTCGAAAAACTCTTTTATCTTAGGAAATATATGCTCAAATAAGTTCGCATGCACCAATTGAATAATTGTGTGAGGGCTTGGAGTGTCAAGATTCAAAAATCTATGAGCTTTACTTGTTTGCGAATAACCAATAAATACACAATCTACTCCTCTGTATCAAATCTTAGGCAATTGTTGATCTGGTAATCTAACATGAGCCAAACAACCCCATACTTTAAAATAATTTATATATTTGGTTTTCGATTCTTCTAATGTTCATATGGAGATGAATCATGTTTCTTGGAATGAATTCGATTCAAATATGGAATGCATAAAATAAGGCCTCAAAGATCAACAAATTTCCAGTGATACCAGATCCATAAAGCATAGAGCTAACCATTTCAATGAGAGTTCTATTTTTTTCTTTTAGCTACACCGTTTTGTTTTGGTGTATCAGACATAGTCAATTGTTTCTTAATGCCTTCTTTTTCCAAAAAATCAATAAAAAGGTTATTTTAAATATTATCCACCACTATCAAATCTAATTGATTTAATCTTCAAACTCAATTTATTTTCAACTTCTGCTTTATATGTTTTGAAAGTCTGAAATGCCTAATCTTTTGTTTTAATGGAAAGACATATGTATACCTTGAGTAATCATCAATGAAAGTGATAAAATATCTCTTTCCATGATATGATTGTCACGACCGGAGTCTAGACCCCAGACGAGACTGGCGTTGTTGACCTCTCAGAGGTCGCAGACAAGCCTACATATGTCATTCTTACTTCATTTAGATTAATTTTAGTGGAAAATTGAAACTTTTTATTTTCTAACATGCTAACTAAATATTGTATTACATGTATAATTGTTCACCATCAACCATCTAACATTAAGATCATCAAACAAAAAAAATAGTTCATAGCTGCATTAAATGTGTACTTGCAAAAACTGCACCAATACAAACTCTAAAATGAAATGGGAAATGAAACACTAGTGGAACATGTTCCACTAGCTAAAGCCTACATATAAGTTAGATAATAACAGTAGACAACCTCGAAAGCATGAGGGCCTACCAAATCCAGATGAAAGCTCCACATCCGGATAGCTGCAACGTCAACCTATAAGCTCTAGCGTCCACCTGTGCCTGCACCTAAAAATATTGAGTTGTATGGAAATAGTACACACTTGTACTAAGTATGGGTATATGCAAGCACACACAAAGGACATGCATGAGAAAGGATAGCTCTTTCCTAACAACATGATTATGGAAAGTCAAGTCAGTGGACTTGCCAAACTGATATTAGGAAAGTAAGTGAACTTTCCAAATTTTTATTAGGAAAGTCAATGAGCTTTCCAAATTTGGATTAGGAATGTTATGCCATGAGAGTAACATGCATCATCATCCTTAACATTTTGCACACAGTACACAAAAGCGTACACATAACACATATCATAATTCATAGAAAACATAATTGTTGTTCATATCATTCATTCGTATGCCATGAGACCTTGGAATCATGGACTTAAAATTAAGACTTCCCAAAAATTAGGGCTCAACATATGGGACCTCAACTAGGGAGTTTGATTTAGCAAACACATATTCTTCTCCATTCATTCATACTTAACTTCATTTCATGTCATTCATGGGCCAGTGTAAACACCAATTATTCTTAGGATGTAGTTTAAGACTTTCATCGGGTTTGTTGTGCAATGACAAAGAATGACCGAATGTAATTACTTGAATCTAACTCACCTCTTGATTATCCTATCCTAACACCTTCGGTATCATTCGTTTCATTATGTGCATCATTTGAGACTGGCCTCATTCATTCATTGAGAACTTTAACATTAGCGACACAGATCATGTGATCATCATGAAATCCAGTGTCATGATACCCCACACCGAATAGAGGTGGAATCACTGGCCAAAGTGACCCAAAACATGCTAGCGTACATGGGAATTAAACCCCTCCAGATCCCTATATTGGTAGTATAGGTTCGAAGACCAGGAGATATAAGGAGACCTATACCCGGCATGCCGGACAGTCTCATCTCGTCAGAGTTATGTGAACCTCTGCCCTTCCCGAAAGAAGGCATCACCGCTCATAGCTAGTCTATTGGCGCTCAGTATAAAGTTCCATTACATTCAACTCATACATCATGGAAGCTGGATTTTAGTATGAAGACATCATAGCTCAATAGATGATTTCCTATCTCATCATTAGTATTAAGTCTGTTAATCTCAATACTTTCATTAGTGTGTGTCATAGAGACTGGTCTCTTCATTAACTTTACACGCTCATAGGTGAGTACGTTTTTGTAACATTTACTTAGGCTCATTTGAGATTGCTCTCATCTTTTGCGTTAGCCTCATATCATGTTGTCACCACCTTCATTATCATTAGCACATTTGCTCTTTATAGTTATTCACTCCTTTTTACGTGAATGTTTATTTCATCATATGCCACTACACTTGGCTATTTGTTTGTTTCACACTCTTACTTAACCCTTCTAGGGTTTCATCATTTCTTTACAAAATATTCATTTCATCATATGCCAATGCACTTGGCCATTTAGTGTATTTCACACTCTTACTTAACCCTTTTAGGGTCACCATTTCGTTGTTCATTTCATCATTTCATTGTTCATTTCACCATTTCGTTGTTCATTTCATCATTTCATTGTTCATTTCATCATATGCCAATGCACTTGGACATTTAGTGTATTTTATACTTTTACTTAACCCTTCTAGGGTTTCATCATTACATTACATACATCTTAGGTTCACTTACTATTAAACGTATGCTAGACTAATGGGTCTATACATACAAGACATGAGGCTTCATTCATAGATTGTCTAAGTGATTCATATTTACCCAAGACTATGTGGTACAAGACTTATGCATCTTGTAGACATGCCAAGATATTGATTTAACTTATGCATCTTGTAGACATGCCATGATATTGATTTAGATCTTTAGAGGCAGCATTCATTAAATATTTACTTACGTATGACTTATGTGTCAATACAGAATCGGGCAAGGGAACCTGATTTCGAAACCCTTGGACAACACTTAATCTTATTTTAAACTTGATAATCCTATTTTTAAGATTTGGGGGACCGTAGTTTGATCCCCATCAACCCCATAATATTTCCTTTCTTTTTCTCCTCTCCTTTTTCGTTTAAGTCAAGGAGGTTGTGGGTTCAATCCCCCACAAGCTCATTATTTTTTTTATATTATCTCTTAACTTTTTCACCTATCCAAGAGGTTGTGGGTTCAATCCCCACTCCCCACAGTTATTTTCTCCTTTATTTTTCTCCTAACTCTCTCATCCATTCAAGAGGTTGTGGGTTCAATCCCCACTCACCACATCTATTTTTCCTTGCATTTTTATCACGAAGTTATTATGAAATTTTCTTTTAGTGAGGTCATGGTTTCAATCCGCAATGAACTCACATTTTAAAAAAAATTTAAACGAAACTAATTTTTTTAAAAGTTGGTCGAGACTACAATTTCCAGCAGGTTGGAAATTTAGTCTCTTCCAATCCATTTTTGTCTTAATCTTTTGTTGATTTTTTTATAGCTTTCATGCAATGATGTCTTGGGTTCAATCCTTAATGATGTCACCTTTTTTATATTCATTTTGCATTGCATTTTGTATCATTTTGTTTGCCGAACCAAACCTACCAAATGTTGGAAAATTGTTCACTATTTTCAGCTTCTTTTTATCATCATTCATACGTTAATTCTTAAGGTATTTCGTGGATCATTTGGTGCATATTTAAGTATAATCTTTTTATGATTATATTCAGCCAAGAATTACCATCTCATACAGCAACATTAAAACACTTTACACCTCATGATTTACACAAACATTCGCACCTAAAATTCAACCATAAAAACATTTTCACATACTTTCGGTTGACATAACTTAACAAGCTTACAATTCCAAACACATAATCAAGAACACATTATCACAAAAATCAAATTTCATACTCAAAATACCAGCAAACATACCAACAACATGATCTTTATCCTTTTTCACATTGAGATCAAAGGGATACTAGGGACAAGTAGTTCGATAAGAACGGGAACAACCCTAGTTTTCGAGTAGATTCATCTGAGCCTTAAGGGTCTCTTGGGAAAGGGACCAAGAGTAATAAAACACATACCTTATTTTGACTTTAAAACCTTGAAGTTTCTGCCCAAAAACTTCACTCAAGAACACGTCTAAGCTTCCTCAATATTAACTCCTCTCGAATGAAAACCTCCCTTAGCGTAGTGTAAGTTTAATGTTTGTTTTCTTGTGATTTCGTGTGAGTTCTTCAAGTGCGAAGAACTTAGTTTATTTCTCTTATTTTGTATCTTATTTTTGTAGAGAAATTTTGTGTGAAAGAGGCAGTGAGATTGAGCGCGTGAATGGAGAGATAAACGTGAGAGAGAGTAGGAGTTATATTAGGCTTAGGAGTCTAGTTTAAGACTTATTCAAATAAGGTTTACTCAATTATTAAAAATCTGATTTTTATTTATTTTAAATCAGTTAATCAATAATAATTATTAATTAATTATATTAATTCAATAGCTTAAATAAAAATCAGATTAATTCGTTACTTCTACCTAGGTTCGAACCCGGGTCAAGCAAGACTTCACTTCAAGTGCTCAATTTCGGCTCTGTCTCTCCAAATTGCCCATCCACCTTATTAATTAAATAATTAAATATATATTTAGGGTATTACGATATTAACCTTATCCTGGAAAAAGAACATTTTACCCCTAGACCCTCCAGACCTAAGATTTATCTCTTTCAGTAAATCTTCGTATTTGAGATCCCTATATGGTTGGACCCAACCTTTCCTAGATCAACTAACTCCCCAAGTTAGTTGGCTTGGATGTAGCAAGGGTTCGGAAGTTTGGTTCTACGCGCATCAATTTGTGTGAACCCTGAACTAATCATAGGCATTCTTGACACATCAAGTATCACTTAGTATATCAATTTTTAAGGTTGCTCCATATCACAAACATTTGTGTGGATTAAGTAAAAAACTGTGGATATCATTTCAAAGGACTTAAAAGGTTTTTTTGTTATTTTACATTTACTATTGGCAATACACTTAGCAACATGATCCTTTCAACAGTCTTTAATTAATCCATTTTTCATTATAAGTTGAATGTATCTAAAATTTACATGACCAAGGCGTTCATGCCATAAATCTAAAGACTCCACAACATAGAAAAAATATTTTCATTTTTAATATTGAGTTTGAACATGCCATTTGTAGCAAACCTTTTCCAACAAACATTCCTTTTTTAGACATAATAAATTTATCTGCCTCAAAAATTATTTCAAAGCCATGCTTTAAAAGAAGCTTACCTGACACCAAGTTCTTTCGAATATCAGGAACATGCAATTCATCTATCAATGTGATCATATTTTCGGAAGTGAATTTAGTTCAACAATTCCTTTTCCCACAACCTTAGAAGAGGATGAGTTTCCCATAAGCAAAACTTTATTGCCCCCTGTAATTCATAGGTCGTGAAACAATTGTAATTACCTGATATATGACGAGTTGCACTAGTGTCTATCCACCATTCTACATGATCTCCCGCTACAAATGCTTCTGTGACCATTGCTACCAATTCATTTTTTGTATTGTTATTTGTCTTTTCTTTCTTCTTTTCAGCTTTAAGAATTTTACAATCACGTGCATAGTGACAAATTTTATGACAATAATAACATTCAATCGACTTAGAATTAGAATTAGTTCGCTTGAAATTTTACTATTTTTTTGCCTTTAAAAATTTATTATTGGCAGGTTCCTTCTTGATCCTTTCATCAACAACATGAGCTTTGATGATGGACTCCTTCAAGAGGTTATTGTCACGGTATTGAGTCTTTTGTTCAATTTGCAAGTGCTGCAATAATTGTTCAAGAGTCAAATCTTCCTTTTTGTGTAAGAGTTTGCTTTTGTACTCTTTCCAAGATGTAGGATGTTTTGAGACAATAGCACCAATATGAAAGTTTTCATCAAGAGCAATTCCATATATAGCAATTTTATTAGCTATAAGTTGAAATTCCTGTACTTGTTCAGTGATTGACTTGTCATCAACCATTTTGAACTCCATATAGTTTGAAATAACAAATATCTTTCTACTCGGCTGTTCTGCTAAATGGATAGCTTTAAGAGTATCCTAAATTTCCATAGCAAATTTGCACTTAATATAATATTGATCATAATATTTATTGGACATTCTTCCAAGAATATAATTCTTGTATAAGAAATCATCATCTTGCCATTTGTCAATTTGTTCTTTAGTTAAAGTAGCCTCATTCGTTGCTACCTCAGAATTAGGAGCCTCAGGAAAATGTTTCTCAAGAACATATGCCAACTTTAATCGTCTTAAAAAGAAAATTCAATCTTTCCACGTCATCTAGGAAGTCTTTTCCATCAAATATTTCAAAACTAGAATTACGCAAATTTTGGAACATTTTTGATATTGATGTGGAATCCATAGAGACTAGTATCTTCATTTTTTTAGAACAAATGAACAGTAATGATAAAAGTACAAGGAATCCAAAATAAAACTTGCTTGTCTTAGAGTCATGTTAATACGTTTCTTAAAGATAGTTGGAGTCTCTCCCACGAGCAATCGGAAGAATAATTAACAACTCTATCTTCGAGATTCAACTAAGCCATAAAACAAGTAGCATTCAAGAATCTTGCTCTTCTATTCCTAAGTTGGTGATTTCACCTTTTGATTAATGTCTCACAAGTGTTTTCAAGGGAAAGTACATTTGTTTGAATCCTTATATTTTCAACCAAAAGAATCTCAATTTATAGGATAAAAGTTTTGCAAGGAAAAGATTTTTAATTTTTAGAAATTATAATAGGTTCATGAATCTAAAAGAAAAGTTATTTTTCAAAATTCATAACGTAGATCCTCTTAAAAAATCCTATAACGTAGAATTAAAACAAATAAGAATGTTACAATTCACATTCACTATTTTGTTATTTTCAAAACTTTTTCAACGATGAATTCATTTCAAAATTAATTGAAGTACTAAATCTTACAGATTCTGGAGCATCAAATCACGACATAAGACATTTCTGTAGTCTTTATACAATGTATTCTTTCACCTAAAAGATCTACTAATACCTCTCATAAACTTGTTACCTCCAGTAGTATCTTTGTAATGCTTTTCATTCTATTGATTGCTCCAATTCTGAATCATCTATAACTTTTGTTGGTATAACTGAATTTTAGTTGTCTGATTACTCAAACTAGTCTTCTAATCATGCAATGAATATATTTAATTCTTGACAACAGAATACTACTTCAACGAAACAGCTTTTTACGTTCTATTTTTCAATAAGAAACTTTTCAATAAAAAGATAACTACCATTACAAAAAGGTTGAAAAGGTTTTCTTTCTGAACAATTTTTGAACTTGAAACATCTGGATCAAATTAATAGTTCATTTCTGTTCTCCTGTAAAGTTTAATGTAGTATGTACAAGGATGAGGGACTTAGATAACATCAGTGTATCCCCTGCTTCAGAAGTTTGCTCAAGTTCATTTGTTATCCAATCATTATTCTTAACTAATAGAATAATGTGACTCGATGAGACTTATCAATAAGTGAGAAGAAATGTTCTTAACCTCTTATTATGAAACCACTTCCTTGTTGAATAGAAACAAAGACAAGTCTACTATACTTCTCATTTAGGATCCAATTCTGCTTCGTTCACTGCTAGAGTCTCGAAATCATAGTTCCTTTCCAAAGTATCCTTTGGTCCATCACAACCTCTTATGTATTGTATTCTGAAGACAATCACACCATTGATAAATGTTTACAGGCCACATTATCATCATTCTCATTTCAAGTTCACATAGTATACTAGTGAACCTAAGAATACTGGTCTAAGGAAGACAACAACACATGTTCAATTTGAAACTTCTACTCCTGTCATACAAGTTTAAAACCTGAGGTTCCGTTTTATCTCGTGTTTCTTACCTGCCAGTCATTGTTTCTAGTCTTACTAAATATAAGTCCTTCCACATATTGTTCAATTTGCAGCACTCTCATCCTTCACCGCGTACTAATCCTCATAGTATCTGCTAACTTTATAGGTAAAATCTTCACTGACAATGTTTTGTTCAAAACATATTTGTTTACTAAGATTAGTAATACCATTTGTAATATAGATTCTGAAATATAAAATTATGACATTGATCTGATTTTTGATTAGTCTTCAAGGTTAAACACAGTACCTATTACATGTCTTGTTTCACTTCTAAAAGGATACAAAGTTAAAGTCTATAACATTGGTTCCTTAACACTATTTCGTGGTCTAACTTTGTATAATGTATTCTTTCACCTAGAAGATCTAATAAGACTTCTCGTCAACTTTTTACCTCCAGTATTATCTTTGTAATGCTTTTCAGTCTGTTGATTGCTCTCATTCTGAATCATTTAATGTTAAACCCATAGTCTTTATCATTTTTTTGAACCCTACACTTACACTCAAGCTGATTCGGTTCCTGAGTGTCACGCTATGAGTAAGGAGTTTAAGGAATTAACTTCAAATGTCACTTAGTATATTGTGGGGTTTTCCAGTTGTAAGAAAACTTAAATTGGTTTTAAGTGTTCAATACTTATGTAAATTTGACCCGTTGTCATCCCCTTTGAATATTGGTTTAGAGACATAAATTAATGTATGTTTGTATGTATATGTGTTCTGCATTCAGGAGGCCTGCATTATTCTGTTTTGTTTTGTATCTTTCAAGTCTTATTCATTCTTGTTGTTGATTGATACGGGGCAGATTGCTTCAGGTGGAATAACTCTGGTAGTTTTTATCCTCTGAACTATTTTTCATAGTTTTCTACTCAGGCTTGTAATAAGTTTTGGTTTTTTAATTGTTTGTGCTCATGCTTTTAATATGCAGCTTCTTTTTCATTGTTAGTTGTCTAGGTTGTGAATATCTTTATACTTAAGTGTCTTTTCCATACCTTGGATTTTTCATTTTCCAATTCTGATAATGATGTTGATGTATTGCCACCCCTTGAATTTTATCCCAAAGTCATCAACATAGTTGTCAGCCCCTGTAATATTTTTATGGGAAAAAGCTGAAATATGCCATTGAACTTTTAGAAAAGGCTCATTTATGCCATCAGTTAAAAGTTTGGCTCATTATGTCATTACGTTAAAGAAAATACTCATTCATGCCATTGTTTTTTAGCAATGCTTTTGCATAAATATTTTTGTCATGTGACCAATTATAATTTTGCCATATTATCAATTTTTTAATTATTTTTTTTAAAAAAATGAATTCAATTTTTATTTAGAATTTTGAATTTTTTTTGTCAAAAATCAATGACGTGGCTAATTATAATTCAGCCACGTCATCAATTTTTTAACTAAATAAATCTAAAAAAATTAATTCAATTTTTTTAAATTATGATTTTTAATTAAAAAAATTGATGACGTGACCTAATTATCATTGGCCACGTGTCAAAAATGGTTTTCAAAAATCATTGCTAAAAAATAATGGCACGAACGAGTCTTTTCTTCAACGGTAATGGCATAAATGAGTCAAACTTTTAATTAATGACATAAATGAGCCTTTTCTGAAAGTTCGATGCATATTTGAGTCTTTTCCCTATTTTTATTTGGATCTTTGAGTTATTTTCTGAGATTATATAATTCACTCTTCCTTATGCTATATGGATTTGAATGAGAAAATTGTTACTAAATGCATGCATATTAATAAGCTAGAAATTAGTGTCATTGGTATTTGCACATAGCTTTTTTTATGAAACATTTTGTCTAGTAAATATTTCATTCAAGTATCAGCACATGGCCAATCTCGTATTGTTTTCATCAATTAGATTTCATCTTTTGACACATTTGTTTTATTATTTCAGGTCATGCGGTGTGATGTTCAAAAATTTAGCCCATGAAATAATTCAATATGGTGCACCCTTGTGGAAATTGTTTGAAGACACTATTTTATGGTATTTATTATATAATGATAACTAATTAATTTGTTTATATTAGTTTTGTTTTAAAGTTATGATACTATAGTTTTGATTAGTACTTCATTTAGTTTTGATTTGAAGGGATATATTATGTTCCATGATAGTTTTATTATTTGGTATAGTCATTATTTATTTTTGCTAACTAATTGGTCGGTAAAGTTTCTTAGTTTTAGTGCCAAACTAAGTGATTTTTTTCTAGCCAATAATATTGGAATGTAAATGGGGGAAATTAAGATGTTTACATAACGATATTCAAACTCTTTTAATTACCACTTAACTATTGTCATTAAAGATACGAGCTTTTAGTGAAAATTTTATTGAGTTTACTAGCTATAATTATGGATACCTTGTGAACATGATTTTTGTTTTAAATTTGATTTAACATATATTTTAATTGCCACTAGAACTAATGCATTTTAGCAGAAATTTAGTAGGATTTACCGTCTATAAAAATTTCCACTACACAAGTATAACTGTCTTTTTTTATTTGATTTAGCAATCATCTAATTCCCGTAAAAAATTGCCGCTAGAACAAATGTGTTTTAGCGGCAATTTTGTTGGTTTTACTAGCTATAGAAATGGACTCTACATGAAAATAACTTACCGCTTTGGATATGATTTTGAAATCATTTTAATTGTCACAACAAATTTCCACTAAATCAAATGAGTTTTAGTAGAAAAAGAGATTGGCTTTACTAGCTTTTGTCAAAATGTCTTCAAAAGCCTTTGTCGACCCAAGATACAGTGGCCAAAGCTCATTGGATGGTAAAGGCTATAGTGGCCATAAATATGTCCACTAATTCTATCTTAAATTGTCGATGTATCCCTTTTCTTGTAGTGAAAGGTTGTGGCATGTGCATATCGACCAATGGCAAACGACATCGGTCATGGCTTGTACGCATCAACATAGCATGTGCGCATATGGAAAACAACATCTTTAGAAGTTAAGAGACATTGTCCAAGGACTACACACATAAAACGTGGTGTGTGTGCAACGGCATGTGACATTGGTCATGTACTGCATGCATCAGATGTTACATGCGCTAATAAACATTGCGACATCGTCATGGCATCTGTGCGTCGACAGCGCCATCTGTCATCAGTCATGGCCTGCTCCTATCGGACGTCTGCATATGTCTAACGACGTCTACCAACATGAGGATACATCATCCAAGGCATGCACGCATCAAACATGGTGCATGCACATCGACTAGGCGACATCAATCATCGCCTACGCGCATCGGCCAATGGTAGAAGACATTATTCATGACCTTTACACATCGAGCGTAACATATACGTATATGAAAAACAATGCCTGCCAATGTCTGGCCATATCTTCCAAGGCATGCATGCATCATACGTGGTGTGTGCATATTAACTAGGCGTCATCGATCATTTTCTGCAAGCATCGGACGTAGCATGTGCGCAGTGGCAAATGACTTCTTCCAATGGCATCAACATCATCCAAGGTCTACAAGCTTCACGTATGGCGTGTGTGCATCGGCTAGGAGATATCATTCGTGTTCTACACACTTTTCCCAATGTCATAAGACATCGGTCAAGGCTTGCAAGCATTAGTTGTGGCCTGTGCATATCGGCTGGGCAAAAAAGTTGTGGCTGCATGTATCAGTCAACCGAAGAAGACAACTATCATGGCCTGCACGCATCTGGCGTAGCGTGTGCAAATATGGAAAACGACGCCTCCCAATATGATTAGACTTCTGCCAAGGCATGCATGCATCAAATGTGGTGTGAGCGCATCGACTGGGAAGCATCATTTATGGCCTGCCTGCATTGGCCAGCAGAAGAAGACATCTGTCATGGCCTACATAAATTGCGCATAGAATGTGCGTATATGGAAAACAGCGCCTACCAATATCAGGCAACATCTGCCAAGGCATACATGCATAAAATATTGTCTGTGCACATCAGCTAGGCATTATCTGACGTAGAATGTGCGCTAGTGACAAACAACACCTTCCAATGCAGTCAGCATCAAAAAAGTCCTGCAAGTTCACGCGTGGTGTGTGCAGATCGGCTGGGAGACGTAATTCTTGGCCTACATGCATTGGGCAATGTCATATGACATCGACCAAGGCCTGCAAATATCAGTTGAAGCATGTGCACATCGGTTGGGAAACATCAATCGTGGCATGCGCGCATCAGCTATGTAACACTTTGAAAATTAAAGACGTTTCTGATATACCATGGTTTCACGGTATTTTTAATGTTTTTTCCTTAAGTTTAGTGTGTGTCCATAAGCCTTTTTGTATTGATTTTTATGTAAATTTCTCTTTATTTGCAGGAAGTCTGTCAAAAGATGAACGCGTAAGTTTTTGAGAAAGAAATGCATAAAAGTTACCACCTACAGAGCTGGTGACGGTCCGTCGGTGGCATCTTAGTGAAGCTGCTAAAGGAAGATGGGGAAGTCTGACCTAAGTGTGGGATTACGAATTTCATGACGGACCGTCATAGCCATGACGATGCGTCCTGCTTGTTCGTCGTGATGATCAGAGAGTATTCCCAGTACCCAAATTCCAAGAAGTTTAAGTGTTATGGAATGGAGACCCTCGACGGACCGCTGTGCTTGGAACGGTCAGTCATACCTGTTCTTCGAGGGTAATGAAGAAAGCAGCAGAAGGATTTGTAAAGTATAGGATGACGGAGGCCATGAAGGCCCGTCGTGACCACGACGGCCCGTCACGAGGTCCGTCAACTCGGACGCGTTTTGAATGATTTTCAGCAATTAGAGTCCTTCTTTTATTAGGTTTTTGTTTTTTTATAAATAGTTCAAAAAACCTCATTTTTGGGGTTAGACTCTTTGTTAGTAGACTCTTTGTTGTTAGACTCTTGGATATTAGACTTTGTGATTGTTATACTATTGGAGAATCTTTAGTCCTCGATTAATTTCAGTAATTGAAACACTTTTTCTGGAATTGATTGTTGGTGAGTTTGTTGATTAATCAAGTAAACTTTTGGATTTTATTCTTTATCATTGAAGTAAGTGCATGAATTCTTATATTACATAAATGAATATTGTGATTATGACTATGGGTAACTAAACTCCATATTAGGTTTGTGGGAACCATAGGTGAATAATGAGGTAAAAATCTAACTAAAATAACAATTCTAGAATAGTGTCTTGCATGTATTGATATTTCTTTCATTTAGAAGTCTTTTTAACGGATGGCCAACGTTAGAACTCACCTTAATGCTAGTTGTCATACCAAAGAAGGTAGATAATAGGAAAAGAATAATCAGCATTGATTTAGTGTATACTATCTAATCGGCTAGTATTGATTTGTACGAGGTCATAACTTAGTCAAATATCGAATATAATGCTTAATATGAGGTAAAGGTAAGGGTTAGCATAGCGACACACGTAGTCGGACCAAGGTGCGGAGTGAAATTTTCTAGATGCCGGACCAAGGATTTAGAAATACATAACTTATCACTTTGCATGCAAGATACTAGGAAAGAATTGTTATAGTTAGAATTATCAAGATAGGAATCTGTGGGGAACACTTAAACCCTAGTTACTTATATTAATTGATTAAACTCCAAGATTTGAATCTGTTAGTTGTTTACTTTAAATTAGGTAGTTATTTTCACTAATTTAGAAATAAAACCCCCCTTTTATTGTCTTTTGTTTTCTAAGGAAATAATTGACTAAATAATAGTAATAATTGATTAAAGTTAAGTCTGAACTATTTTCCTATTGGGAACGATTCCAACCTCATTAGTTGGGTTCTTTACTTGTACGACCGCTTTACTTCTTATTTGAGAAGTAAGTTTGAGCGTATCAAATTTTGGCACCGCTAGCTTTTAAATTAACTTAAACTTATTACTAAAGTTTAGTCAATATTTTTCTTGATTTTACTTTTATATTATGTTTGATTCTTGCAGAACTATCTTCCTTCTATGCGAAATACACGGAGAGGAAGAGAACCCTTCTTTACCTACGATCAGGAATTAGAGCGTACACTACGCAACATGAATCGAAACATGGGTATGAACGATGATGATCCAAACCTGAACATCCCAATTCCGGTTGATGTTCATGGTCAGTTGTTACCCGATGATCCGGGTAAAAATCAACAAAGGGGACAAAATCCCGCTGCACGTCCTCAAGAATACTACAGAGGCTATGATAATATAGCACACTCTGATGGGCCACTTGTCTTGCCCCCTCTACCACAAGGCCACACCATTGTTGTAACTAGTAGTCTGATGCAAATGCTCACTGCCAGAGGTTTGTTTTTCAGGGCTACCTTCTGAGGATCCACATGCCCATATAGCTAAGGTAAGGGCAGTGTGTAAAAAATGTATACGGAGGCTTGATTTGGATTTGGATGTAATAGGGCTAAGAGTATTTTATCTCTAAGTGACGGGAGAGGCTGCTACTTGGTTCACTAATTTCCCTTATAACTGAATTTTCACTTGGAACCAACAAAGGGACGTTTTCTTAGCACGTTACTACCCGGTCTCCAAGAAACTAAACCACAAAGACAGAGTGAACAACTTTATGGCACTACCAGGAGAGTCAGTTAGTAGTTCTTGGGATAGATTCACCTGATTTTTGAGAAGCATCCCCAATCACCGCATAGATGATGATCCCTAAACGAATACTTCTATCGGGGACAAGATGATAATAACAAAGCGGTATTGGATACTATAGCGGGTGGTTCTTATGGGGAGTGTCCTTATGCCGAGATTGCTGAAAAGTTAAAGAAAATCTCCCGGAATAATAAAGCTTGGAGTCCTAGGAAGTCAAATACTGGGAGAAATACCTTCGCAGTGCCATCTACTCACAGCCTAGTAATAGATGAGATTCGTGAAGAGATAACTCAGATGAGAACTGAGCTTGGGTTGGTAGTAAAACATGTCTCTCGGGGTGCAAAAAAGTTAAATGAAGTTAACTACTTGTCTAAACCACCACCACCACCAAATGATGAATGCTATTATGTGGAGAATTCCTATGCGGTAAACGAGCAGACGGGGGGTTTCCGACCGATTGCTCAAGGCTCAAATTAGGAGAATTGGCACCAAGGTCGAATTTGGTAACTATAACCGTGAGGGTCATTATGTCTGAGATGGAAACTACAACCGCGACAACAACTTCAACAGGGGTAACTATGGTAACAGAAATGATAGGAATCGTCCCTATGGCCCTACTCAAAATCGTGAAGTTACTCCTATGGATGGTGGAGATAGTATGGCGCGAGTTGAGGATATGTTAAACAAAATGATGAGGAGGTTCGATGCTAGTGATGAGCACATTAAATAGTTAAGGAGTGATTTAGCAGGTATTGGGAAGAAAGTTGATACACATGCAATATCGATTAAGCAGCTTGAGTTGCAAATGGCCCAATTATGCGCGACCATGAACACACGGCAACCGGGCACTCTTCTTAGCAACACTTTCCGAAATCCGAAAAAATGATGGACGCTGTATGGCAATCACTAGTCGGGGTGGTAAGCACACCATTGACCCACCTATGTCGTCTCATGAGGAAAAGGTGATAAAAGATAATGATAAAGTTGTAGAGGTTAGTGGTGAAGTAGAAGATAACACTGGAAAAGATGCTGAAGTGCCTACAAAGGTAATTCCCATGCCTAGACCACCCCCCCTTTCCTCAAAGATTAGTGAAAATGACCGAGGATTGTAAATATCATTGTTTTATAACAATGTTTAAGCAGTAATCTACCAATGTCCCTATGGTAGAAGCTTTAGAACAAATGGTCGGTTATGCCAAGTTTATGAAAGATATGGTTACAAAGAAAAGATCGGTCACTTTCGAGGATGATGATAGAATGCAGCATTGTAGTGCTATTGTTACAAAAATCTCTGGTACAAAAGAAAGAAGATCAGGGTGCGTACACTATTCCTTGTACCGTCGAGTCATTACGATTTGCGAAAGCATTATGTGATCTGGGGTCAAGCATAAATCTCATGCCCCTCTTGATTTACAAGAAGTTGGGTTTGGGTGACCCAAACCCCACTGTGATGCGGCTACTGATGGCCGATCAAACAGTGGAAAGGCCTATAGGCATACTCCACAATGTGCTAGTAAAAGTGGAGTCGTTCATATTTCCATCAGATTTTATTATTCCTGATTGTGAAGTCGATTTTGAAGAGCCTATTATTCTTCGGAGGCCATTCCTCGCCACAGGTAGAGCCTTAGTTGATATGTAAAAGGGACAGATGAAATTCCGATTGAACAATGAAGAAGCGACCTTCAGCATTTGTATGTCCATGAGGCAGAGTTGTGAGCTCCAATCAGTATCTGCAATATCCTACAAAGAAAAGATGAAGAAGCACCATGACATTAAAATTAAAAAAACGAGATTTTATGATTGGGGATTTGGTGCTTTTATACAATTCTAGGTTGCGTTTGTTTCCAGGCATGCTTAAGTCCAAATGGACTGGCACTTACTTGGTTACCCAACTATTCCCTCATGGAGTAGTTAAGT
The DNA here is from genome assembly GCF_001406875.1 of Solanum pennellii. Lineage (NCBI taxonomy): Eukaryota > Viridiplantae > Streptophyta > Magnoliopsida > Solanales > Solanaceae > Solanum > Solanum pennellii. The sequence goes on from NC_028638.1 coordinate 26,238,100, forward strand.
TTGAAACAAAGGAGGGTGTGTGGTATAAGGTAAATGGAAAACGAATAAAAATCTATTCAGGGCATGCTGAATCAGCGAATGAAGTGATAGAGGCATACCATCTTGATGAAGTCTGAGTAATCTAGTGTCTACAGTCGTGCCGCGACGTTAAAATTGGCGCTAGTTGGGAGACAACCCAATACCTATAGTTTTCTTTCAAGTAAAGGTAGCATTTTCTACTAATGGGTTTTAAAATTTGAAGGTAGAACATCACCAGGAAATTCTGCAGAAAATCACCCTGCAACAGTCACTGACGGGTACATCGACGGACCGTCACGCATGAGACGGACCGTCGCATGAATCCGTCGTGCCAAGTACGTTTTTCATTTATTTTCAAAACTAGGGCACACGCGACGGAACCAATCATGGACCGTCGCATCTGCGACGGACCATCATCGGGGACTCGTTGCGTCATTAATGAGCGTACTCGACCCGGCCCGATTGGGGTTAATTTAAAAAATTGGTATCATTTAAAAAACCCACCCCTTCATTTCACCCATTTCCTTCCCTCTTTCTCCCATTTACCTCCCTTTCAAATTTCAAACTTCCTACCTCTCTTCTCTATCAATTGATCACTTCTCCAAATCCCTAATTCCTAAAATCTACTTTCTACTGATCGGAGTCGGTTGCTGTGGTTCTGTTCTTGATCACCAAGTACCTCCTTGCTTGTTTTTCTCCTCTTCTCAGGTATGTGTCTCTGATCTCTACCTATTTACATTGCATTTTTGTTTTTTAATTCGTATTAGCCTATTTCTTTTTGGTGGGTATTTATTCTTTGATCCAATTTTGCCTGGCCTAGGTTGAGAATCCTCAAATTGCATGGGTAGAACTCTAGAAATATGTGCTTTATCATTGCTAGTTTATAGGTATTGGGTTAGAAACATGTAGGTTAACACTACGAATTCCATTTGAGTCATAGGGGATTATTGTGGAGTCCCCAATTCTGTCACTGAATGACAGAACGAGACCTCGATAACGGACCGTTGCACCCACGACGGACCATCATAGGAACTGCTCCAACACCCCACTGTTCGTTTTTTCTGAAGTGTCCACCAACGGACACATGATACGGACTGTCGTTCCCACGATGGTCCGTCTTGCACAACCGTTATGGATGTTAGAGACCCTATTCCTCAGGGTTTACAACTTTTTCCAAGTGTCCTCTCATTGACATCTACGGTGGAGCGTCGTTGCCACGACGGTCCGTCCTGCACAACCGTCATGACGGTCAAAGACCCATCTCCTGAGGGTCTCCTTACTTTTTCTAAGTGACCTCTGATGGACATCTACGATGGACCATCGTTGCCACAACGGTCAGTCCTGCACAACCGTCACGGTTGTCAGAGACCCTTCTCCTAAGGGTCTCCCACTTATTCTAAGTGTCCGCTAACGGACATCTACGAGGAACCGTCATACCCTCGACGGTCCGTCCTGCACAACCGTCTTGACAGTCAGAGACCCCTCTCCTAAGGGTCTCCATACCTTTTTCTAAGTAGCCCACGACGTACATCAACGACGGACCGTCATTGTCACGACGTCCCATCCTGCTTAGTCCTCATAATTGTTAGAGACTTTCCTTCAGGGGTCTCAAGATAAAATGTAGTTTTAAGTAAGACATGACGGACCCCATGAGGGTCCGTCGTACTCACGATGAGCCCTCACCTGGTCCGTCGTGTTTCACTGTTACTGCAGAAATGTCATTATAGCTTTGCTCTTATATTTATTTTTTGTCTTTTTTGCTTGTCTTGTTTGCTCTCTCTCGTACTAATATTGATTCTTTACAGGTACTATCTCTAATGGCACCAAAACAAGATAGAGTTCACGCACGTGGGCGTTAAAAGTCTGTCGCCCCGTCTGCCCGACTGGTTATAGGCTCTGATGATGAGCATGATAACCAGTACGTGCCCCCAGGCACTGCCACTCCATCACGAGCTGCACGTGCAACCAAAGCTATGCCCAAAAAGGTGGCGTCCGACGTAGTCACTGCCTCCAAGTCTGATGAGGAGCGCACATTGACCGGCACACCTTCTGGGTCAGCTACACATGAAGAAGGAGCGTCAGTCTCATTAAGAGTTTCATGGTCGGAGGAATCCTCCAAGTCCGCAGAAGTCCCTGCACCCGCCACAGCTGCACAGTCTGCCTCGCCTGATGAGGCTGACAGTCCTGATTCCACTAAAGGCTCACCGACTGGTGCTCTCATCCCAGTTGCCGACTAGCCCAACCGGTGGTATGTCGATGAGCAATATCAAGTGTATTCAGACACGCCAAGTTTCTGAATGATAAAGTCGTCATGACACAGACCCATACACTTGAGAGGCGGGTCCTTACGGGAAGTCTCCCCACCATGCCATAGATCCATAATCTCTTCACCTGACACCGGGTAGAGTCGAAAGCTCGTGCTTTGGGCCGCTATAATGAGGAGATGGTTTGAGAGTTCTATGTCTCCTATGTGGCTACTCTCCAATCACAGATAGATAGACGGGATGCCCCCGCCAAACAGGCCACACTTGAGCATGTTCGAGTACGCGGCATACAGGTTGATATCTCACTGCCATCCATCCGTCAGTATCTTTACGGTGAGGATGTTGAAGCAAACAGAACCCCTATCACCTCCGAGTTCGACTACCGATGGAAAATTGTAAAAGATGACCAATTCTTGCATGATCCATCACTGAGAGAGACCACCAAGAGGTGGATGGCCCTGCACTTGTCGATTGATGGAGAGGGTGCAAACTGGGCAGCAGAGCAAAAGGGAGCCCTCAAGAAGTCTAACTTGAGCTTCACATCTAAGTTCTTATGGTTGATTGTCCGCCACATCCTTTCCCCCACGGCTGCTGATAATATTGTCACATGGAATCGTGCAGTTTTGATGGCAGCGATGATAGCCGGGTTCGAGGTGGACTTCGCTTGGCTTCTACAGACGGTCATGCACAAGAGGGCTTTCGAGGTCACAATTACTCACCCTTTTTCGTGCATGATATTTTCCTTATGTAGGTACGCAGGTGTGCCCATCTGGCTCCGCTGGGCACTGTTGATTTCGGCCTCATCAGGGATGAGGCCAATGAGTTTGCTCCACACAGAGGGCCCCATCCAGTGTTGCCTCCACGTGGTGAAAATCTGGATGCTACGGTAGCACATGCTCAAACGGCTATGGAGGCTGCTTTGGAAACCACTGACACTACCCCGGTCAAGTGTATCCCGGGTAGTAGCACTGCCCCTATCTCCTCTCGCTCAGCCCCTTCCCCCGCTCTGGTCCCGCTTTCTAGGGTCCAGAAACTAGAGGCACAGATGGCTACACTTCTGCATCACATCTAGCCTTGGATGCAGAGGTCTATTGCTGTGGCAGAGGAGCGCTTGGAGCGTAAAATGGTCCAGAACACAGAGCGGAAGATCGCTCAGGTTCATTAGCGCTTGGACGCTTTTGAGTTGCGGGTGCTATCCCGTCCAGCCTCTCAGGTGGAGGTGTCGACCCTTCAGGCTGCGGTTGAGAGTCTGCGAGCGGATATTGATATGATCCTAGAGACTAGGGTGCATGAGTCTGATGCCCCTTCTACAGAGCCTGCTGAGGACACAGTGATGGCGGCCTTATTCGCCACTTCTGAGATTCCACCACCTCCCCCATGAGATCAATCCAAGAAACGCAAGGGTCGAGAGGAGGATGAGGCTAGAGCACGGAAGAAGGAGCTCCGTGAGATGGAGGATGCGAGGAGAGCCTCGCTTGCTGATGAGGAGGCGCGTCGGATAAGGGCTGTCGAGTCAGCTATTGGGGCATCTAGCTTAAGAGATGTGGAGACCGCGGGAGGCACTACTGATAGTGTTGTTGTTGAATAGGACACTACTGAGGGTGTCCAGACTACAGAGGTAGTGGGTTCTGGGAAATCGGACCCACCAACTTGCTGATCCTCGGTGCTTTGCGCCCCAGGTTTGCTTCACCTACACTCTCATATTTTAGTTTTTTTATGCATTGGGGACAATGGCATATCTTTTTGTTGGGGGTGGGGTAAATGGAAAGTGCGTGCTAGGGTGAAATCTGAGTAGCCCAATTCACTATCCTCTTTTAGGGTTTTCTTGCCTCTGTTCTTTTTCCCCAAGAGACTGATTATTTTTATTCTTCAACCGGCATGTCTATAACTTGTGTCCATAGTATAACTCTGAAGTATTATGACTAAAACAAAAATGATATCCTGATGTAATGAAAATGATGCATCACTAGGCATAGTAATTGATAAATGTGTTGCTCTAAGCATGACATAGAGATACACCACTGCATGACCCTAAGTCTAAAATTCGAACTAGTTGTCTGATAATCTGGTAGAGTGAGATGTCAAGTGAGTGAGAGGAAGATTTTAATAGTCCACTATTTGTACTGATCTAGAACTTGCCTGGTTAGTCCTGCTAAAAGTAAGGTGTAATATCCAATTTGGAATGGATCATTGGCCCTTGTTCAATATAGCCAATTTTTATCCTCAAAAAAACTAATGAAATTAATACCTCTTTGATCCAAATGATTTGAGCTTAAACAAGACTTTCTTTTTCACCCCAACTGATCTTTTCTGGGAATTATGTGTTCGCCCTGGTCCCTTCTTGGACATGTGCACCTCAGCTTATGCCAAAAGCATAAGTTGAGGGTGGCTAATGCAGTGAACAACCTTTTCATGTACCTGACCCAACTTTGGGTATTGTGTACTTTGACTCATGGCAAAGCCCTGAGTTGAGGGTAGCTATTATGAAGAATGCTCTGGAAAGTGGGGTTGAAAGAGCAAAGAGAGAGAAAGAACAAATTAAAGTGACGAAAAAAAATAGTTGAAAGAAAAGTGAAATTATATATATATATATATATATATATATATATATAATATAATATAATCATACTAATAATAATAAATACAAGAAAGAAAAGAAGAGAGTCACTTACACAAATTAAGAAAGAGAGGAAAATAGCAAGGTGAAAGAATATGAGAAATTGGGTGAAATAAAATGATAAAGAGTGGTATGTTTAGTCGATATGTCAAGAAGAGCAAAAAATGACTAAAATATACCTAAATATATCCTACCTGACCTTGAACCTATGTTACAAGTTAAGAACGTCCTATCGTGATCCTAAGAGTTGTATAGCTAAATTAAAGCAGTGAAAATAAGGGCAAGCTTATGGCAATATGTATGAATGAGTTGTGAATTTGTTCTGAGAATGGGTGTTCAAATGTAATCCTTATACTCAAACTGAAATCATTGTGTGAAAAATGAGGATGTTGTTTTGAAGTGAGGACACTAGTTGCAATACAAGAAATATTAGCACCTCGGTGAAAAATTGAAGAGGATAGGTGTTAGTGCGTGGTGAATCTGTGTCATGGTCTGAATCCACATAATTCAAGCCTAATAGTGATAACATACATAGCATGATGAGACTGATCGGCATTGATAGTCAAATGATTGCGAAAGCTAAAACATGTATACTATTGTACAACAATTTTGTAGTGAATCATAGTTCGTCGCTTGAGGATAAACAACGAATTTAAGTTGAGGGTATTCATATACCGTGGTTTCATGGTATTTTTAATGATTTTTCCTTAAGTTTAGTGTGTGTCCAAAAGCCTTTTTGTATTGATTTTTATGTAAGTTTCTCTTTAATTGAAGGAAATCTGTCTAAAGATGAAACAGAAGTTTTTGAGCATGAAATGCAGAAAAGTTACCACCTACGGAGCTTGTGACAGTCTGTCGAGCTTGTGACGGTCCGTAGGTGGCATCATAGTGAAGCTGCTGAAGGAAGATGGGGAAGTCTGACCTAAGTGTGGAGTTACGAAGTTCATGACGGACCGTCATAGCCACGACGGTCCGTCCTGCTGGTTCATCGTGATGAGCAGAATGTAGTCCCACTACCAAAATTCCAAGAACTTTAAGTGTTATGGAACGGAGACCCTCGACAGACCGTCGTGCTTGGAACGGTCTGCCATACCTGTTCGTCGAGGGTAATGAAGAAAGCAGCAGAAGGATTTGTAAAGTATAGGATGACAGAGGCCTTGATGGCCCGTCGTGACAACGACGGCCAGTCACGAGGTCTGTCGACTCGGACGCGTTTTGACAGATTTTCAGCAATTAGAGTCCTTCTTTTATTAGGTTTTTGTTTTTTTTTATAAACAGTTCAAAAAACCTCGTTTTTGGGGTTAGACTCTTTGTTGTTAGACTCTTGGACATTAGACTTTGTGATTGTTATACTTTTGGAGAATCTTTAGTCCTCGATTAATTTCAGTAATTGATACACTTTTTCTCGAATTGATTGTTGGTGCGTTTGCTGATTAATCAAGTGAACTTCTGGATTTTATTCTTTCTCATTGAAGTATGTGCATTAATTCTTATATTATATATATGAATATTATGATTATGACTATGGGTAACTAAACTCCATAACTAGGGTTGTGGGAACCATGGGTGAATAATTAGGTAAAATCTAACTAAAAAATAACAATTCTAGAATAGTGGCTTGCATGTATTGATAATTCTTTCGTTTAGATGCCTTTTGAATGGATGGCCTACGTTAGAACTTGCCTTAATGCTCCTTGCCGGACCAAGGAAGTAGATAAAAGGAAAAGAACTATCAACATACATTTAGTGTATACTATCTAATAGGCTAGTATTTATTGGTACGAGGTAATAACTTAGTCAAATATCGAATACAATGCTTAATATGAGGAAAAGGTAAGGGTTAGTATAGCAGCACATGTAGCCGGACCAAGGTGCGGATTGAAATTTTCTAGATGCCGGACCAAGTATTTAGAAATACATAACATATATCTTTGCATGCAAGATACTATGAAAGAATTGTTATATTTAGAATTATCAAGTTAGAAACCTATGGGGAACACTTAAACCCTAGTTACTTTTATTATTTGATTAAACTTCAAGATTTGAATCTGTTAGTTGTTTACTTTAATTTAGGTAGTTATTTTGATTAATATAGAAATAAAACCCCTCCTTTTATTGTCTTTTGTTTTCTAAGGAAATAATTTACTAAATTATTGTAATAATTGATTAAAGTTTAGTTTGAACTATTTTCCTCGTGGGAACGATTCCAACCTCATTAGTTGGGTTCTTTACTTGATACGACAACTTTACTTCTTATTTGAGAAGTAAGTTTGAGCGTATCTGTGTCCCATAAGTGTAATGAGGTCTAGGAATTGTTTTAAGGTCCATTATAATGTTCATAAGTCATTTAGGAATTCTACAAACAAAACCGTCAAAGAACATGAATGACATCCAGAAACTAGTTCTAGGAGGTACTAGCGTGCCTTAGCCTAATTGACTAGCTTTTAGGAGTCGAAAATCCTTGAAAATTGGTGGAAAGGTGTCTAGCACATGTTAAGTATATTCATGGTCGAAATGTCAAGGTACGACTCCCCAAGGACCAACCAAGTGCCCTTGAGGAGGACCCTTGCACGTTGGAGTCAACACTACCTGGGCAGTTCGTAACCACGAGATGCAATCGGAGATCCACGTATGGATCGGTGCGGCATCATTGAAAATGGTCTACCAACACTCAGACAAATTTTTAGATCTCTTGCCTGCAAAAGTCTCTGACAAGAACCACAGATGTGTAGCACGGAGGAGCGCTGGTCCGTCGACTGGCCCACGATCTGTCGATTGTAGGGTCGTCTTTGACACTGTATTTTTCTGCATGTTTTATGTTAATTATTACCAAATAAATTAAGGGGTTTGGTTGATATTCAGGGGATAAGTAAAGCCTAATTATTTGAAGTAACGTCCCATATAAAGACCCCAACCCCATTAGTCTAATTATAACTCTCAAAACAAAACTCTCTTCCTTCTCGCTACTTTCTCTCTCTATTTGAAGACACCATAGAAGACAAGCTAGGGGAGGGATTCGGGGACTGTAAAGGGACAATTTCACCATAATTTCTTCATCAAACGTTGAGGTATGGGATCTAATTCACCTTTAAGACCTCTTTTCTCAAAGGGTTCCTTCAAAGTATTTTCAAAAGTTGGGTTTTCATGTGGGTCCCTCTCCTTCTCGAAAATTATGCTATGAATTGGTTTTTTTTATGTTTTTTATTGGATAATATGAGTCTAGTTTGCAGAGGATGAACCTTAACCCTTAACCCTAGGTTTGATCATGATATGAATTAGGTTGTAATTATTTCAATTTATTTGGTTATTGGTTGAAATACTATTAGATGATGTTGTTACATTAATCATGAAGGAATTAGAGTGATTGTGGTCTTCCATGCTAGTTCTTGAGAAGATGATCTAGGTTAGGAAGTGAATTAATCTAAGTGTCTTATATTAAGCTATGATCTAGTATTGAATTATGATGTAGTGATTCTTCTAGACTTGTTATCATGTTGATTATTGACTTATGATGATGTATACCCAAATTGGGTTGAATTAAGGGTTTATGGTAAGACCTCTATGATAAATTATGAAGGAGACTTGGTAAATCTTATGATCTCTATCATTTATTTCAAATTGGGGTTAATTGTGATTAAGTCATGATGTTGTATTGGAGTATGCATTGTATTAGGATTGATAGGGTGGTATGATTTTTAATTGACATGTCTTTATTATGATTGTGAGGTGTTGTCTTAAGATGTAAATGTTATAAGGAGGATGAATAATAAACTAATGTTCCTTATCATGATATGGATATGCTGATGTGGTAACCTCACATATATGAATTGTAATTAAAAAGATTTATACTCAAGCAATTCTTTTTGAGCTATTGATGATGATGATTATACAAGGCTTAAAGATATTTCAAAAAGGGACTCTAGCTTAGAATTGATTGAACTAGAGTGAGGAGTGTCCCTTCCCACATAGGGAAGGTAGGAGCACTAAAGTACTCTTGAGATTGGAGACTACAATGCATGTATAATAAATAGGGTTCAAACTATACCTCCTAGTTCTTGAACTATGTTTCCCTCATAGGAATACCAGCTAGTGGATCCACGTAGTTTCTATGATTCATGTTTTGGTACTACCTTTGAAAGTAGTCCGCCTTTCTTTGGTGTAGGATTTTGACACAGGATTCCACACTAGCTCATGTGGTCTATTAGGGAAAGATGTTCCCAAAATGTAAAATGAACTAAATGAATTAACTCTAACTAAGATAACCTCAGGGGTCTAGCTTAGTCTAAGTAGGTTATGGGACTCTATGTAAGGATTGCACTAGTTAGCCTTGAGGGGAGTCTTAGGAGAATATTATTAGGTATGATTATGTTTATAATGCAATAGGACATGTATATGATGAACTTGCACATTGATGATACTATATGTGATTAGTTTGTGCGTTTATATTGTTAAAGTAAGATGCTATGTACAACTAAATGCCATGTTAAGTGATGTAGGGTGTTAGTCATGATATTTGTTGGGTTACTTGATTGAGTAAGGTTATTCGACTTTACTTGATTATTTCACTTGTTAACTTGATAGGGGTTCATGGGTAATTGACTTGCTTTGGTTATGTTGAAATGTACTCTTATACATGTTTGTTGCTAATATGACTTTATGATAGAGTTACTTGTAAATGTATTCGATTATATGATAAGCATGTTGACTTGATTAGTTTTAATGTTGTTGGTCTTGTGATGTACATGCCTATGACCTAAGGAACATGCATTATATATTAGTGTGGTCTTGTTGAATGTATATAAAGGTTTTAAATGAAAAATGCATACTTTATGAATTGTCCCTTTGTTTAGCATGATTTCAAAGTATGTGCGCACATGGTCTCATAATTAGTATAAATGGCGTACTAACCCCATTTCTAAGTTTCTCCAATATTTTAAGTTTCGTTCGTTGAGGTGTTTTGAAGACGACTTGAAGAAGGCTTGTATCTTTTATTTATCAAAGTAGGGTACGTGCAGAACTTCCGAGGGTGATGCTTGTATCTAGCTTATGGAGTTTGCTTTTTAGTTAAAGACTTCTATGGTTCTTTCAATTTATTTAGTATAAAACATTGTATAGCCCATGTGAGGAATTTTTAATTGATGTATGGGTTATGCCAAAGTTCTTATACTCTTATTAGATGGTTCTGAGATGAGACGACTATTATGACTATTAAGCCTATATTATACTTTATATACATATGTTCAATAAAAGTACAAGACTAAGTAATATTCCTATATGAAGGGTCTATGTATACTCGATATATATATGTTATGTGTATGTTGAAGTCTATGTAAACCTCCAAGTAAAAGTAATGAAAAGTTTTAAATTTTCTGCTAAATTTGACCTATGAATGTAATGATGTAAACTAAGAGGATAGTCTTTGTCCTGAAAGAGAACGACAACGCTGATTATGTTAAGGGGTAACCCCGGATGTGACAGGCTAACATAAAAATACAGCGGTTTTGGCCTACACGCATCAGGTGTAGCATGTGCGCATATGGAAAATGACGCCTTCCAATGTCAGGCGACATCTGCCAAGGCATGAATGCATCAAAAGTGGTGTGTGCACATCTGTTAGGCGTCATCGATCATGGCGTGCAAGCATTGGATGTAGAATGTGCTCAAGTGGCAAAGGACTTCTTCCAATGACATTAGCATCAGCCAAGGCTTGCAAGCTTCACGTGTGGTGTACACGCATCATCTGGGCGACATCATTCATGCCTGGACGTATCGGCCAACGTCAAATGACATCGTCCAAGGTCTTCAAGCATTAGCTGTGGCGTGTTCGCATGAACTGGGCGACATCGGTGTGGCTTGGTTTTATCAGCCAATATCAGGCGACATCATCCAAGGCATGTACGCATCAAACATTGTGTGTGTGCATTTATTTGTTGATATCGGTCGTGGCATGTGCGCATTAGCAAAAGGAAGATGACATTGGTCTTCTTCTGCATGCATCGGATGTTGCATGTGCTTGTATTGGCAAACAACGTCTCTATCAATGTCAGGAGGCATCGGCCAAGGCATGCATTCATCAAATGTTTTGTTTGCGCGTCGCCTAGGTGACATTGGATATGGCCTTCACGCATCATACATAGCTTGTGTGCATGTGGAGAATGACGCCAGCCAATGGCATTAGCAATAGACAAGACTTGCAAGCATCACCTGTTGCATCTGCGCATCAGTAGGGTGACATCGATTATTCCTGCGAGCATCAACCAACGTCAGATGACATCGGCCAAGAACAGCACGCATAAAACATGGAGTCTGCGCATCGGCTGGGCGACATCCGTCAGGCATATGCTCATCGGTCGTGGCCTGCACGCATCGGCCAGACAACGTCGGCTAACGACAAATAGCATCACCAAAGTCCTGCACGCATCTGACGTGTCTTGCGCTCATCGGTAGGCTACGTCAATCAACAACAGGTAACATCAGACAAGGCATGCATGTTTCTAACGTTGCATGTGTGCATCGACTTGGTGAAATTGGAATCTTCCATCCAGCATCTACCGATTTTCCATATGCATCTATTTGGAAAGAGCACATCTGCCAACGACACGCGTCAACAGCTAGGAGACATTGGCTATGAGTACCCGCATAAGTCATGGACTATGCACCTTGCTCACCCGGCGTCGACCATGTATTGTGCGCATTGTGAACATTACATAGTCATCTTCAGGCGTGGATTACAAACATCGTTCATCAAGAGCTTGGTGTGGCCTTCCCCTATCATCTTTGGCCTACACACAAATCTTAGAGACGTCGGACATGTCCTGCGAAATCAACTTTTGGCTGCACACAAACATCGGACGTAGCCTGCATACATTTATTTGTTGACGTTGAACACAGACTACAAGCATCGTATTTAGCATACACACATCGATCTACCGACGTCAAACATTGTCTAGCTGCATAGTTCGTGGCCAACATACATTAATTTGGGGACGTCGGACTTTGCTTAACCGCATTGTTTAAATAAAGGAACATAATGTTACTATATTTATTTGTCATTTTTTTGCGTTGGTTTCATATTTTTTCATAAATTTCCTATTTTTTATCAATTGATTATGCACTTTTTTGTGAATTTGATGGGAGAAATATAATTATTCAACAAAATAGTTGAAATTGTTGAAAATTTTGAATTTCAGGTTAGAAAAATTTTATATGAATTTTTGGCATAAATTTATATTTTTATCCAAATTTTCCTATTTTTTAAATTAATTACTCATTCTCGAGATGTGCTAAAAAAATTAAAGTTACAAAAAATTGTTGAATTTAAGATTACTCTAGTTATTGTGAATTTTTGCGTTGATTTTACTTTTTTATCATATTAATTCTATTTTTATTATTTAATTACTCATATTCGTGATTTGCCGAAAAAAATTCAAAAAGATTCGTTAAAAACTATATTTTTATATATAAAAAAGTTATTTATGAAAAAAAGCATATGTGTGTTTGTACCTTCAAACGTACATATATAGGTTTTACATGTTCATTATAATTCTTTGGAAAAAACAATGTTTACTCCTCTAAGTCAGAACTGATGCAATAAAATAAAGAGGTCCATGTGGGCCACGCATAGTTAGTAGCATGTGGGCATCAGACATTCGCATCGATGAACTATAGACGACATCGGTCATGGCCCACACGTATCGGACGTGCGCGTATGAAAAATAATATCCACCAAGATCAGGAAACATCCTTGAAGGTCCGCATGTATCAAACATGGTGTGTGTGCATCAACGGAGTGACATCAGTTGTAGCTTGAACTCATTGGCCAAATGGAAATGACATTGGTCATGGCCTGTAAGCAACGATGTAACATCTGCGCATATGGAAAATGACGTTTTCATACGTTTGGCGACATCAGCAAAGGCATGCATGCATTAAACGTGATGTTTTTGCAGTAGTTGGGCGACATTGGTCATGGCCTGTACGTATCATGCGTAACATGTGCACATATAGAAAACAACATCTGTAGATGTCAGACAACATTGGCCAGGGCGTAGACGCATCAACCATGGTGTATGCGCAATGGCAGGCGACATCGGTCATGGCCTGCATGCATCAGATATTGCATGTGCTAATAAGATTGTCGACATTGGTCGAGGCATGCAAACGTCGACAATGCTAGCTGTAATCGTTCATAGCTTGCTTGCATCGGATGTGCCCATATGGCTAACGAAGTGTACCTACATAATTGACATCATCATGGCATGCACACATCAAACATGGTGTATGCGCATCGATTGGGCGATATAATGAGTAGTTTGCGTGCATTGGCAAATAGTAGAAGACATCGATCATGGCCTACGCAAATCGGGCATACATATGGGTATATCAAAAATGACGCCTGCCAATGTCAGGATACATCTGCCAAGGCATGCATGCATTAAACGTGATGTGTGTCCATTAGCTAGGTATCATCGGTCATAGTCTGCAACCGTTGGACGTAACATTTGCCCAAGTGGCAAACAATGTCTTCGAATGGCATAAACATCAGTCAAGGACTGCAATCTTCACTCTAGGCATGTGTGTATCAGTTGGGCGACATCATTCGTGTCCTACACGAATGGCCAATGTGATATGAAATCGACCTAGGAATGTAAGCATCAGTTGTGGCGTGTGAACATCCGTTGGGAGACATCATTCATGTCTTGTGCATATCGGCCAATGGCGGAAGAATTGGTCATGGCCTGCACACATCAACATAACATGTGCGCATACGGCAAACGACGTTTGCCATTTTCAGGAGATACCGGCCAATGCCTGCACTTATCAAACGTGGTGTGTGCATAGGCTAGGCAACATTAATCATGGCTTGAACTCTTTGGCAGAGCATGTTCTCTTCTAGCAAACAACATCTGCCAGTTTTAGGCGACATTGGCCAAGGTCTGCACGCATAAAATGTGGTGTGTGCACAATGGCAGGCGACATCGGTCATGGTTTGCACATATCAAATGATACATGTTTGCATCAATTGGGCGACATTAGTCGTGGCATGCATATATAAGTCAATGACGGCCAACATCCTTCATGGCCTACACACATAAAAAATGCACAAATGGAAAAAGGTTGTTGGGTGCGCATATCAGCCAATGGTAAACGAAATCGTTCATGTCCTGCACGCATCAGTGTAACATATGCGCATATTTAAAACAACGTATGCAGATGTCAAGTGACATAGGCCAAAGCCTAGATGCATCAAACGTGGTATGTGGCAGGAGACATTAGTCATGGCCTACACACATCAGACATGGCTTGTGAGCATATGGAGAACGACATCTGCCAATGGGATTAGCAAAATCTAAGGCCTGCAAGTATCACCCATGGCGTGTGCACATTGGTTGGGAGACTTCAGTCGTGGCCTGCGCACATCAGCCAGTATAAGAAGAGAGTGGTCATGGCCTTCCCGCGTCAGGCGTAACATGTGCATATATGGAAAAAAATGCCTTCCAATGTAAGGCGACATCTGCCAAGGCATGAATGCATCAAAAGTTGTGATTGTACATCAGCTATGCATCAACGGTAATGGCCTGCAAGACTCAAATGTAGACTGTGCGCAAGTGGAAAACAACGTCTTCTAATGACATTAGCATCAGCCAAGGCCTACAATCTTCACGCATGGCGTGTGCACATAGGCTGGGTGACATCATTCGTGGCCTAAAGGCATCCGCGAATGTCATATGACATCGTCCAAGGACTACAAGCTTTTGTTGCAGCGCGTGCACATTTACTGGGCATCATCGGTACTGGCCTGCTTAAATCGGCCAATGTCAGGCGACATCGTCCAAGGCATGACCACATAAAACATTGTGTTTGTGTATCAATTGGGTGATATTGGTCATGGCCTGCGCGCATTGGCCATAGGAAGACGACATCGGTCATTTCCTGCACGCATCGGATGTATCATATACTTGTGTTGCCAAACAATGTCTGCCAATGTCACGCGACATTGGACAACGCATGCACACATCAAATGTGATGTGTGCGCATCTACTAGGCGACATCGGATATGACCTGCATGCATCAGACATAGATTGTTTGCATGTGGCGAACGATGTCTTCCAATGGCATCACCAATAGCCAAGGACTGCAAGCATCACATATGGCATGTGCGCATCGGTAGGCGACATGAGTCATATCTTGCGAGCATCGGCCAATGTCATAAGACACTGTCCAAGGCCTGCACACATCAAACATAAGGTGTGAACATCTGCTAAGAGACATTAATCGTGACATGCACACATCGGCTTGACGACATTAGTCGTGTCCTGCACGCATCGTTCAAGCGATTTCGGCCAACGAAAGAGAGCATCATCAAAGGCCTGCATTCATCTAATGTGTCTGCACGCATCGACATGTTACGTCCCAACGACATGCACCATCAGTCTAGGCACACATACATCTAAAGTGTTATTTGCGTATTGGCTGGCTGAATATTGGCGCCTTCCATTCAACATCAACAAATTTTACACTCTTCAGACATGGAATCTGCACGTCGGCCAACAAGACACGTCATCGATTAGGAGACATTGGCCATGGAATACCCGCATTAGTCATGGCCTATGCACCTTGCTTAGAAGATATCGACCATGGACTTCCCGATTTATGCACATTACTTATTTGTCTTCTGAAGCGGACTACAAAAAACGGTCAGCCAATGTTTGGTGTGGAATGCCCCCATTGCTTGTAGCATACACAGAACTCTCAGTGACATCGGACATGGCCTGCCCGCATCAACATTCGCCTGAACACAAAGTTAAACCAAACATTAGACATGTCCTGCATACAACTATTTTTCGACGTCGAGCGTGGGCTGCGCACATTTTATTTAGCCTACACAAATTTATCTGTTGACAAAAAAACATCATCTAGTTTCATCGTTCAAGGCCTGCATACATCGATTTGGGGACGTGGGACGTTGCACGACCAATTAAAATAACTTACGTTTATTATATTTATATGTGAATTTTTAGCATTAATTTCATAGTTTTTTTCATAATTTTCCTATTTTTATTAATTAATTACACATTTTTTAGGGATTTGCCGGGATAAAAATATTTGTTCAAAAAATCGTTTAAATTGATGAATATAAGGTTACTAAAACTATATGTGAATTTAGGCATAAATTTAATACGTTTATCATATTTGTCTAATTTTTTATTAATTAATTACTCATTTTCGGGATTTGACAAAAAAAATTAAAATTCAAAAAAAACTGTTGAAATTGCTGAATTTTACGTAACTATATTTATTTGTATAGTTTTTGCATTAATTTTATATTTTTATCAAAATATTCCTATTTTTTATAAATAAATTACTCATTCTAGAGATTTGCTCAAAAAAATTACAAGAAATTGTTGAAATAAGGTTACTGTATTTATTTGTGAATTTTTTGTTTAAATTTTATATTTTTATAATATTAATTCTATTATTAATAACTAATTACTCATATTCATGATTTGCCGAAAAAAATAAAAATTCAAAAAAGAATTGTTGAAAACTATTAAGCAAATGCGTGTTTGTACCTTAGAACGTACGTATTTGGATTTTACATGTTTTTTATGATTCATTGGAAAAATGATGCCTAGTCCTCTAAGAGAGAATCGATGCAACGGAATTAAGATCTCCATGTGTTCCACGCATAGGAAGTAGCATTTGGGAATCATACATGCACATCGGTGAATGACAAACAACAAAGGTGATGGCCCGCATCACATATGGTGTGTGATCATCGATGGAGCGACATCTGTCATAGCATGAGTGCATCGGCCAATAGCATATGACGTTGGTCATGGCCTGCACGCAACAAAATAACATGTGCGCATATGGAAAATGACGTTTGCATACGTCATGCGACATCGGTCAATGCCTGCACGCATCAAAAGTGGTCTGTGTGCATCGACTTGGCGGCATTGGTCATGGCCTGAACGGATTGAACATAGTATGTGCACTTCTGGAAAATGACGTCTGCCAGTGTCAGGCGATATAATCCAAGGATTTGACGTATCATATGTTGTAAGTGCGCAACGATAGGGGACATCGATCACGGTTTGCACGCACAAAACATTGCATGTGTGCATCATCTAGGCGACATTAGTCGCGACATGCGCACATCGGCTAATGAGAGACGACATCAGTCATGGACTGGACACATCAAAAGTTTGCATATGGGAAAACACGTCTACGAATATCAATGGACATTGTCCGAGCGCTTTAGGCATCAAACGGGTTATGTGCACATTGACTTGGCTATAAAGGTTGTTGCCTGCGCTTTTCGGCCAATGGCAAATGAAATCGGGCATGGCTTGCACGCATCGGCGTTACATATGAGCATATGAAAAATAACGTCTGCAGACGTTAGGTGACATTGGCCTGTAACAACCCTAAAAATGGATATGCTAAGTAATGCTCAATGTATCTAGAATGTCAACAATTAGAGCGGGTTCACACGGATTCATGCGCGTAGAACAAGATCTCAAAACCCTTGGTACATACAAGCCAACTTACTTTGGGAGTTAGTTGAGCTAGGAAATGTTGGGTCCATTTATGTAGGACTCTCGAATACGAACAATTACTCAAAAAGAGTCTTTACCGAACTTAAAAAGAGAAAATCTTAGGTTTGGAGGGTCTAGGGGTAAAATGGTAATTTTCCAGGATAAGGGTAGTATCGAAATTACCCTAAATATATATTTAATTATTTAATTAATAAGGTGGAGGGGCATTTTGGGGAGAGAGGGCCGAAATTGGGCTCTTGAAGTGAAGTCTTGCTCCACCCGGGTTCACACCTAGGTGGAAGCAATGGATTAAATTGTTTTTAATTTAAATTGGTAAATTAATGTAATTAATTTATATTTATTAGTTATTATCTGATTTAATATAAGAGGAAATCAGATTTTTAATAATAAAATAAAACCATATTTGACTAAGTCCTAAACTAGATTCCTAAGCCTAAGAAAACTCTTCTCTCCCACGCTCATCTCTCTCTGTCACGTCTTTATCACTCTCACTCACGATTCTATCTACCAAATAACTTCAATAAACAGTATTTAACCAATGTTCTTCACACTTGAAAAACTCAAAACAAAAATATAATAAAAGAAACGAAATAAATCACGTAGGCAAAGAGAAGTTTGTCCGTCGAGTTGGTGTTAACTTTGAGGGGATTTGGACCTGATTTTTTGAGATGATTTTGGGAAGCAAGTCGAGGTTTGAACTTCATAAAAGGTATGTGTTTTCTTACTCTTGGTCACTTTCCAAGAGACCCTTAAAGCTCAGATGAATCTACTCGAATGCTCAGATGAAGATTGATTTTTGTGATAATGTGTTTCGAATTGTAAACATGTTATGTTATGTCAACCGAAAGTCTATGAAAAATGATATGTTTTAATGGTTGAATTTTATGTGTGAATGTTTGTGTAAATCATGAGGTGTAAAAGTGGCGTAATGTTACCTTGATGAAATGGTAATTCTTGGATGAATATAATCATAAAAAGAATACACTTATAGATGCATCAAATGATCCATGAAATGCCTAAAGAATTAACGTATGAATGATGATAAAAAGAAGCTGAAAATAGTTAACAAATTTCCCGCATTTGGTAGGTTGGGTTCGTCCGAACAAAATGGTACAAAATGCAATGTAAAATGAATGTAACATAAGTGATATCACTAATTATTGAAACCAAGACATCATTGCATGAAAGCTGCAACAAAAAACCAACAAAAGATTAAGACAAAAATGGATTGGAAGAGAGTACAATTTCCAGCCTTCTGGAATTGTAGTCTCGACCATCTTTTAAAAAAATGAGCGATGTTTAAAATTGTTTTTAAATGTTGAGGTTATTTGCGATTAAACCCATTACATCACTAAATGAAAATTTCATAAAAATTTCATGAGAAAATGCAAGGAAAAATAGATGTGGGGAGTGGGGATTGAAGCCAAAACCTCTTGAATGAATGAGAGAGTTGGGAGAAAAATAAAGGAGAAAATAAATGTGGAGAGTGGGGATTGAACCTACAACCTCTTGGATAGGTGAGAATGTTAAGAGAAAAATTAAAAGAAAAATAATGAGCTTGTGGAAGATTGAACCCACAACCTCCTTGACTTAAATGAAAAAGGAGAGGAGAAAAAGAGAGGAGATATTATGGTGCTGATGGGGATCGAATTAGGGTCCCCCAAATCGTTAAAATGCGATTATCAAGTTTAAAATAATATTAACTGTTGCCCAAGGGATTCGAAATCGGGTTCCCTTGCCCAAATCTGTATTGACACATAAGTCATACGTAAGTAAATATTTAATGAATGCTGCCTCTAAAGATCGAAATCAATATCTTGGCATATCTACAAGATGCATAAGTCTTATACCACATAATCTTGGGTAAATCTGAATCACTTAGACAAACTATGAACGAAGCCCTATCGCTTATATGTATAGACTCATAAGTCTAGCATACATTTAAAAGTAAATGAATCTAAGATGTATGTGATGAAATGTTGTAACCCTAAAAGGGTTAAGTAAGAGTGTGAAACACACTAAATGGCCAAGTCCATTGGCGTATGATGAAATGAACAATGAAAGGATCAACTGAATAAAGAAATGATGAAATGAACAATGAAATGATGAAACCCTAGAATGGTTAAGTAAGAGTGTGAAACACACTAAATGGCCAAGTGCATTGGCATATGATGAAATGAACATTCATGTAAAATTGGGTGAGTAATTATGAAGAGAAAATGTGCTAATGTTAATGAATGTGGTGACAACATGATGAGACAACATGTTCATTTGATGATCTTAGTGTTAGATGGTTGATGGTGAACAATTATGAATCTAATAGAATGATTACTATGTATGTTAAGAAACATAAAGTTTTAAATTTTCCGCTACAGTTAACCTTGACGAAGTAAGAATGACGTAAGTTGGCTTGTCTGCGACCTCTGAGAGGTCAACGACGCCAGTCTGGTCTGGGGTCTAGACTCTGGTCCTGACCAAGTTGGTATCAGAACTCTAGGTTAAATTCTGAGGATAATAAGTTCACGTCAACCACATCTAGTAGTTTCTAAGTCATGGTAGTGAAGTGTACCACTATCCTGGATTAGAGACTGCATGGTGCATAGGGAAATTTCCCTTCTTCTAATCTTATCGTGCCTTCTCTAATGTAGTATTTATTGGTGGTAAGAGTGCATATAACATTAACTCTTGATCTTTCTAAAAGATGAATACAAGGTGAAAAAAAGATGGAGAGGTTGGAGGAACAACTGCTAGAGTAATTTAGGTTCCTTCCTGGGCTCTAGCTGCTAGAATAGAGATTCCTGTTAACCCAGCTGGGTTGACAGATGGAGAAGTAAGGACAACTTTTGTACAGATAGCCCAAGATAACAATTTACAAGCTGAGGTTATTGGGTTTAATTAATGTGGAGAAATCTAAGTTTGCATCCTACCAGCTAAAGGATGTAGCTCAATCCTGGTATAAGGTGTGGCAGGATAGAAGAGCCTTAGGAGGGGGTCCTATTACATGGGATCTTTCCAAGATGGATTTTCTAGGGCGGTTCTTTCGTAGATGAATGAAGGAGGCTAAGGTTGAAGAATTCATCAACCTTAAGTTGGGCTCAATGTCAGTCAGGGATTACTCCCTGAGGTTCATAAGACTTTACAGCCAAGAGAGGCCACCTTGTAGGAGTGTGGCATACTGCATGGGGAGAATGTATGATAGACTGTAACACTTGTTACAGTTGTGGAAAACCCGGTCACATGATGAAGGATTGTCCAAATAGGAGAAGTCAAGAACAAGGGAAGGATAGAGTTCAACCTAATTGTCCAAGTGAAGAGGCTCCAAGGAGGCAACGATTCTTCGCACTCAAGGCACCTCTAGTGAAGTCTTGGGTGCATAGCCTTAATTAGTCTTCCGTGTATTTGACTGTGTATGGTGTTTATGCACTAGTATGAAGTTAATATATTTCAGTCATCATGTTAGTTGCTGATTTGTATGAATTACATGTTACTTATGTTGTATGGTTCGATGAGACTAGTAAAGGAAAGAGTTCTCGTAGTCATTTAATGTGAAGCTACTAGTACGTTTCAAGGATGTGCACCATCATGTTAATATGTGAATCATATATTCACCAATGGGGAGTATTGAATTACCTATGTATGCATACATTCTATGGATGACTTACTTATTGTTAGTAAAGAGTAGTGTCATTCGGGGATGAATTTTCCTGGGGGGGATGATGTAACAACCCTAAAAATGGATATGCAAAGTAATGCTTAATGTGTCTGAAATGCCAACGATTAGACCGGGTTCACACAGATTGATGCGCGTAGAAAAGACCTCAGAACCCTTGCTACATCCAAGACAACCAACTCGTGGAGTTATTTGAGCTAGAAAATGTTGGGTCCAACTATGTAGGACTCCCGAATACGAAGATTACTTGAAGGAGTCTTTACCGGACTTAAAAAGAGGAAATCTTATGTTTTGAGGGTCTAGGGGTAAAATGATCTTTCTCCAGGATATTAGTAGTATATTAATTACCCTAAATATATAATTTATTATTTAATTAATAAGGTGGAGGGGCATTTTAGGGAGAGAGGGATGAAATTGTGCTTTTGCAGTGAAGTCTTGCTTCACCCTGGTTTGAATTGAAGCAATGAATTAAATTGTTTTTAATTTAACTTGGTAAATTAATGTAATTAATTTACATTTATTAGTTATTAGCTGATTTAAAATAAACGGAAATCAGATTTTTAATAATTAAATAACATCTTATTTGACTAAGTCCTAAACTAGACTCCTAAGCCTAAAAAACTCTTTTCTCCCACGCTCATCTCTCTCTCACGTCTCTACCAATCTCACTTACGATTCTCTCTGCCAAATAACCTCAAAAAACAGTAGTTAAACCAAAGTTCTTCACACTTGAAGAACTCACAATGAAAATATAAGAAAACAAACGAAATCAATCACGTAGGCAAAGAGAAATTTGTCCGTCGAGTTGGAGTTGACATTGAGGGGATTTGGACGTGATTTTTGGAGAAGATTTTGGGAAGCAAGTCGAGGTTTAAATGTCAAAAAAGGTATGGTTTTCTTACTCTTGGTACCTTTCCCAAGAGACCCTTAAGTCTTAGATGAATCTACTCGAAAACTAGGGTTGTTCCCGTTCTTGTCGAACTCCCTGTCCCTAGTATCCCTTTGATGTCAATGTAAAATAGGTTAGAGATCATGTTGTTGGTATGTTTTCTTGAATTTTAAGTACGAAGTTTGATTTTCGTGATAATGTGTTCTTGATTATGTGTGTTGGAATTGTAAGCATGTTAAGTTATGTCAACCGAAAGTATTTGAAAAATGATATGTTTTTATGGTTGAATTTTATATGCGAATGTTTATGTAAATCATCAGGTGTAAAATTGGTGTAATGTTGCTGTATGAAATGGTAATTCTTGGCTGAATATATTCATAAAAATACTACACTTATAGATGCACAAAATGATCCACGAAATGCCTTTAGAATTAACGTATGGATGATGATAAAAAGATGCTGAAAATAGTGAACAAATTTCCAGCATTTGGTAGGTTGGGTTCGTACAAACAAAATGGTACAAAATGCAATGAAAAATGAATTTAAAATAAATGACATCAATAAGGATTGTACCCAAGACATCATTACATAAAAGTTATAAAAAAATCAACAAAACATTAAGATAAAAATGGATTGGAAGAGACTATATTTCGAGCCTGCTGGAAATTGTAGTCTCGACCAACTTTTAAAAATATGAGCTTCCCTAAAAAAAATTTCAAAATGTGAGGTCATTGGAGATTGAACCCATGATATCACTAGATGAAAATTCATAAAAAATTCGTGAGAAAAATGCAAAGAAAAATAGATGTGGTGAGTGGGGATTGAAACCGCAACCTCTTGAATGGATGAGAAAGTTAGGAGAAAGATAAAGGATAAAATAAATGTGGAGAGCGGGGATTCAACCTACAACCTCTTGGATAGGTGAGAAAGTTAAGAGAATAATTAAAAGAAAAATAATGAGCTTCTGGGGGATTGAGCCCACAACCTCCTTGACTTAAATGAAAAAGGAGAGGAGAAAAAGAGAGGAAATATTATGGGGTTGATGGGGATCAAACTAGGGTCCCCCAAATCTGAAAAATGTGATTATCAAGTTTAATATAATATTTATTTTTGTCCAAGGGATTCGAAATCGGGTTCCCTTGTCTAATTCCGTATTGACACATAAGTCATACGTAAGTAAATTTTTAATGAATGCTGCCTCTAAAGATCGAAATAAATATCTTGGCATATCTACAAGATGCATAAGTCTTGTACCACATAATATTGGGTAAATGAATCACTTAGAAAAACTATAAACGAAGCCCCATTGCTTTTACGTATAGACTCATAAGTCCAACATACATTTAAAATTAAGTGAACCTAAGATGTATGTGATGAAATGATATAAGCCTAAAAGGGTTAGGTAAGAGTGTGAAACACAATAAATGGCCAAGTTCATTGGCGTATGATGAAAAGAATAATGAATTGATGAAATGAATAAAGAAATGATGAAATGAACAATGAAATGATGAAACCCTAGAATGGTTAAGTAAGAGTGTGAAACACACTAAATGGCCAAGTGCATTGGCATATGATGAAATGAACATTCACGTAAAATGGGGTGAGTAATTATGAAGAGAAAATGTTCTAATTTTAATCAATGCGGTGAAAACATGATATGAGGCTAATGTAAAAGATGAGAGCAATCTCAAATGAGCCTAAGTAAATGTTACCAGAACGTACTCACCTATGAGAGTGTAAAGTTAATGAAGAGACTAGTCTCTATGAACACTCTAATGAAAGTATTGAGATTAACAAATTGAATACTAATGATGAGAATAGAAATCATCTATTGAGCTATGATGTCCTTATACAAGAAGCCCACTTCCATGACGTATGAGTTGAATGTAATGGAACTTTATACTGAGCACCGATAAACTAGATATGAGCGGTGATTCCTTCTTTCGGGAAATGCGGAGGTTCACGTGACTCTTATGAGATGAGACTGTGGCATGCTGGGTTTGGGTATCCTTGTATCTCCTAGTCTTCAAACCTATACTGACAATATAGGGATCTGGTGGGGTTCAATCCCCACGTACGCTAGCATGTGTTGGGTCACTTTGGCCGGTGATTCCACCTCTTTTGGGTGTGGGGTTTCATGACACTAGATTTCATGATGCTCACATGATCTATGTTGGTTAAAGTTAAAGTTCCCCACGAATGAATTAGGCCAGCCTCAAATGATCCACATAATGAAATGAATGATACCAAAGGTGTTAGGATAGGATAATCAAGCGGTGACCTAGACTTAAGTAATTTCACTAGTCATTCTTTATCATTGCACAGTAAACCCGATGAAAGTCTTAAACTACATCCTAGGTATATCTGGTGTTTACACTAGCCTACAAATTGAATGAAATGACGCATGTATGAATGGATGAAGCAGACTCTGTGTTTGCTAAAGAAGGCTCCCTAGTTGAGTTACCATATGTTGAGCCCTCATTTTTGGGAAGCCTTGATGTCAAGTCCATGATTCCACGGTCTCATGGCCTATGAATGAATGATATGAAAAATGTCGTGTTATATGCAATATGTTATGTGCTATGTGCAAGATGTTATGTGTTGTGCTTAATATGATAAGTATGATGATGAATGTTACTCTCATGGCATGACTTTGCTAATCCAAGTTAGGAAATTTCACTCACTTTCCTAATCAAATTTGGAAAGCTTAATAACTTTCCTAATCCCAATATGGCAAGTCCACTGACTTGACTTTCCATAATCATGTTGTTAGGAAAGAGATTTTCTTAATCATTCATGTCATTGGTGTGTGCTTTCATATACCCATACTTAGTAAAAGTGTGTACTAATCCCATACAACTCTACAATTGTAGGTGCAGGCACAAGTGGACGCTAGTCTACAGGTTCACGCTGAAACTATTCGGACGTGGAGCATTCATCCGGACTTGGTAGGCCCTCATGCTTTCGAGGATGCTTTCCCATTATATTCTAGCTTATTTATAGGATTAATCTAGTGGAGTATGTTCCACTAGCGTTTCTTTCCGCTTTTGTTCAGACATTGTATTGGTGCCATTTTGGCAAGTATACATTTAATTCTATATCAAAATTATTTCTTTCATTTGATGATCTTAATGTTAGGTGGTTGATGGTGAACAATTATGAATCTAATAGAATGATTAGTATGCATGTTAAGAAAGAAAAGTTTCAAATTTTCCGTTAAAATTAACCTAGACGAAGTAAGAATGATGTAAGTAGGCTTGTCTACGACATTTGAGAGGTCAACGACGTCGGTCTCTTCTGGGGTCTAGACTCTGGTCGTGATATGGCCAAGACTACATGCACCAAATGTGGTGTGTGCCCAACGGCATGCAATATCGGTCATGGCCTGCACGCATCAGATGTTGCATTTGCCAATAAGCTTGGCGTCATCGGTCGTGCCATGAGCGCATCAACAATGCCAACTGTCATCTGTCATGGATTGCTTGCATCGGACATGCATATATGGATAACGATTTCAACCAACATGAGGCAACATCGTCTAAGGCATGCACGTATCAAACATGGTGCGTGCACATAAACTGAGCAACATCAGTAACGGCCTTTGTGAATCGGCAATAGACAGCAGTCATGGATTTCACACATAGGGCGTAGCATATGCCTATATGCAAAATGACGCATGAAAATGTAAGACAACATCATCGATGACATGCTTGCATCAAATGCGGTGTGTGCACATCGGCTAGGCATCACCGGTCATTGTCTACAAGCATCAGACATAGCATGTGAGCAAGTGAAAAATGACGTCTTCCAAGTCATTATCATTAGCTAACGCCAGCAAGCTTCACTTGTGTCGTGTGTGCATTGGATGGACGACAATATTCGTGGACTACACATATTGCCAAATGTCATATGACATCGCCTAAGGCTTGCAAGCATCAGTTGTGGCATGTGCACATCTCCTGGGCGACATTAGTGGTGGCTTGTGCGCATCGTCAAAAAGAAGAAGACAGTTGTCATGGCCTTCACATATCGGGTGCAGCATGTGCGTATATAGGAAATGAAGCCTGACAATTTAAGGCGACATCTGCCAATGCATGCATGCATCAAACATGGTGTCTGCACATTCACTGGGCGACAACGACTATGGCTTGTGAACATTAGCCCAAAACATAAGACATCGGTCATGGCCTGCACGAATCGGGCGAGGAATGTGCATATATGGAAAATAATACCTACAATGACAGGCAACGTTTTCCAAGGAATGCATGCATCAAACGTAGTGTGTGCACATAATCGAGGTGTCATCGGTCATTGTCAGCAAGCATTGGACGTAGCATGGGAGAAAATGGCAAATGACATCTTCTAATGGCTTCAACATCAGACAAGTCTTACAAGCTTCACACGTGGAATGTGCGCATCGAATGGGCGAAATATTTGTGGCCTACATGCATCGGCCAATGTCAAATAAAATTGTTCAAGGCCTACAAGCATCAAACGTTGTGTGTGCGCATCGATTGGGTGACATCAGTCATATCCTGCGTGCATCGACCAAAAGCAGTAGTCATCGGTCATGGACTACACACATATGTTGTAGCATGTGTGTTTACGGAAAATGACCCCTTCCAATGTCAGGAGACATCGTCCTAAGCATGGATGCATCAAACGTGGAATGTGCAGATCAACTAAGCGTCAACAGTCATTGTCTCCAAGCATCGGACGTAGCATGTGAGAAAGTGGAAAACAACATCTTCCAATGGCATCAGCATCAGCTAAGGCCTGCATGCTTCACGCATGGCGTGTGCGCATCATATAAGAGACAATATTCGTGGCCTACATGCATCGTCCAATGTCAAATGACATCAGCCAAGGCCTGCAAGCATCAGTTTTGGCGTGTGCACATCGGCTTACCGACATAAATTGTGGCCTGTGTGAATCCCCAATTGAACAAGACATCGGTTATAGTCTGTACGCATCTGGCGTAGCATGAGCGTATGTGGAAAGTGACCCTTTCCAATGTTAGGAGACATCTACCTAGGCATGAATGCATCAAACATGATGTGTACATCAGCTAGTTGTCATCGGTCATGGCCTGCAAGCATCGGACGACGATTGTGTGCAAGTGGAACACAACGTCTTCCAATGACATCAACATCACCCAAGGCCTGCAACCTTCAGGTGTGGCATGTGTACATCTGTTTTGGAACACCATCCGTGGACTGCACGCATCGACCAACGTCATATGACATCGTTCAAGGCCTGCAAGCTTCATGCGTGGTGTGTGCACATAGACTAGGCGACATCTGTTGTGGCCTACTTGCATCGACCAATGTCAAGAGATATCATCCAAGACATGCACACATCAAACATTGTGTATTCACATCGGCTCGGCGACATCACTCGTGGCCTGCGCGGATTGGCCAAAGGTAGATGACATCGGTCATGGCCTGCACACATTAGATATTGCATGTGGTGGTATTGGCAAACAATTTCTGCCAATGTCAGGTGGCATCGGCCAAGGCATGCGTGCATCAAGTATGCTTTGTGCGCATCGACTAGGGGACATCGGACATGGACTCCACGCATCAGACATAGATTGTTAACATGTGGAGAATGACGTCTGCCAATGGAATCAGTAACAGCCAAGGCTTGCAAGAATCACCCATGGCATGTGTGCATTGTAACGGCGACATTGGTCAAAGCCTGCGACCATCGGCCAATGTTGTATGACATCGTCCAGGGCCTGCACACATCACACGTTGAGTGTGCACATCAGTTAGGCGACACCATTCGTGGAATATGCACATAGTCTTGGAGACATCGATCGTGGCCTACACCCATCGGTCAAGTGACGTCGTCCAACAACAGACAATATCATAAAAGGCATACACGTATCTGACGTGTCCTGCACTCATAAGCATGCTACGTCAGTCAACGTAAGGCACCATCAGTCAAGGCATGCATGCATCTAACGTGGAATATGCGCATCGGCTTCGCAAAATTGGCGTCTTCCATTCAACATCAACTGATTTTTACAGCATATAATGTGGAATGTGCACGTTGTCCAACGACACACGTCATCAGCTAAGAGACATTGGTCGTGGAGTACCCCCATTAGTCATGGCTAATGCACCTTGCATAACTGACTTCGACCGTGGACGTCCTGCATTGTGCATATTACTTAGTCGTCTTCGGGCTTCGCCTACAAACATCGTTCAACCAACGTTTGGTGTGGCCTTACCCCATCCCCATTGGCCTACTCATAATATTCTGCTATGTTGGACATGCCTGCACTCATCGTCTTTGGCATGTACACAACGTTAAACAAGTATCTAACGTGGCCTGCGTACATTGATTTGACAACGTCAAACATGGGCAGCCCACATTGTATTTCACATATACACATCGGTTTTCCAATGTCACTCGTCATCTCCCTGAATGTTCATGGCATGCATACTCCAATTTGGGCACGTAAGACGTTGTGTGGTCGCATTGTTGAAATAAAGGAACTTCAGGTTACTATGTTTATTTTTGAATTTTTTTGCATTAATTTCATATATTTTTCATAATTTTCCTCCTTTTTAATTAAATACGCATTTTTAAAGGATTTTCCAAGAGAAAAATAATTATACGAAAAAATAGTTGAAATAGTTGATGTTTTTGAATTTAAGATTAGTGTAATTGTATATGAATTTTTTGCGTAAATTTTATATTTTTATCTTAATTTTCCTAGGTTATAAAAATTGATCACTCATTCTAGTGAATTGCTCAATAAAATAAAAATTACAAAATATTGTTGATATGTTGAATTGAAGGTTTCTCTATTTGATTGTGAATTTTTTGTGTTGATTTTATATTTTTATCATATCAATTCTATTTTTATTTATAAATTACTCATATTCTTGATTTACCGAAAAATATAAAAATTCAAAAAATATTGTTGAAAACTATATGTTTATATATAGAAAAGTTATTTTTGATAAAAAAGCACATGCGTGTTTGTACTTTAGAACATTCGATGTTGGGTTGTACATGTTCATTATGATTCATCAGAAAAACGATTCCTACTACTCTAAATCAGAATTGGCGCAACAAAATCAAGAGTTCCATGTGGGCAACGCATAAGACGTAGCATGTGGGCATCAGGCATACATTCGGCGAATACAAGACGACATCTGTCATGGCCGGCACGCATCGCACGTGCGCATATGGAAAATGAAATCCATAAATATTAGGCGACATCTTCGAAGGCTCTCATGCATCAAAGGTGATGTGTGCGCATCAACGGAGCGACATCAGTTGTGGCTTGCACTCATCGGCCAATGACAAATGACATTCGTTATGGCCTGCACACAAAGCCGTATTATGTGCTCATACGGCAAACGTCGTTTGCAGACGTTAGGCTACATCGACCAAGGTATGCACACATCAAATGTGGTGTGTGCTCATCGGCTGGACGTAATGTTTTAGGGCATGTACGTATTTGACGTAGCATGTGTGATTCTGGCAAACGACATATGCCACAGCAGGCGACATCGACCAAGGCCTACACATAGGAAATGTGGTGTGTGTGAAATGGTAGGCGATAAAGATCTTGGTTTTCACTCATCAAATGTTGCATGTATGTATCAGCTCGACGACATAAATTATGGCATGCCCACGTCCACCAACGAATGCCGACGTTGGTCATGGCCTACACACGTTAGAAGTGCGCATATGGAATACGACGTCTAATAATATCAAGACACATCATCCAAGGGTTTTATGCATACGCATCAAATAGGTTGTGTGTGCATTGACAAGGAGACAAAGGTTGTTGCTTACATATATCGGCCATTGGCAAACGACATTCGTCATGCCCTGCGCGTATCAGTGTAACAATTGTACATATGGAGAAAAATGTCAGCAGAGGTCAGGCGACATTGGCCAAGGCCAACACACATGAAACATAGTGCGTGCGCAATGGTAGTCAACATCGGTCATGGCCTGAATTCATCCGATGTTGCATGTGCTAATCAACTTAGACACATCAGTCGTGGCATGTGCGCGTCGACAACCCCAGCCCTCATCGTTCTTGGCATACTTTCCTTGGATGTGGGCGTATGGCTAAAGACGTCTATCCACATCATGTGACATCGTCCAAGGCATACACGCATCAAACATAGTTTGTGCGCATGGAGTTGGAGACATCTATTATGGCCAGTGCGCATCGGCCAACAAAATAAGACACCGGTCATGGCCTGCACGCATCGGGAGTACAGTATGAGTCTATGGAAAATGATGCCTCCCTATGACAGGCGATATCTTCCAAGGCATGCATGCATGGAACGTGGTGTGTGCAAATCAACTGGGCATAATCGGTCATTAACTACAAGCATTGAGCGTACAATGTGCACAATTGGAAAATGACATCTTCCAATAGCATCAACATCAACCAAGTCCTACAAGCTTCACATGTGCCATGTGTGCATCAACGGGGCGACATCATTCGTGGCCTACACACATCGATCAATGTCATATGATATCGACACATGCCAACAAGCATCAGTTGTGGCGTGTGCACATCGTCTAGGTGACATTAGTCATGACCTACTCTCATCGGCCAACAAAAGAAAACAGCGGTCATGGCCGGCATGTATCGGGGGTACCATCTGCATATTTAGGAAAAAAACGTCTGCCAATGTCACGCAACATCTTTCAAGGAATGCATGCATCTATCATGGTGTGTAGACATTAGCTACGCGTCAACTTTCATCGCCTGCAAGCATCAGACTTAGAATATTTGCAGGTGGCAAATGATGTCTTCCAATGGTATCATCATCAGCAAAGGTCTATAAGTTTCACGCATGGAGTGTGCTATTTACCTGGGAGATATCATCTGTGGTATACACGCATCAGTCAACGTTATATGACATCCTCCAAGGTCTGCAAGAATTAGTTTTGGCGTATGCACTTCGACCGAGAAACATAGGTTGTGGACTGTTTGCATCAACCAATGTTAGGAGACATCGTCCAAGGCATGCACACATTAAAATATTGTGTGTGAGAATCAATTAGGCGACATAGGTTGTGGCATGTGTGCATTGGTGAAAAGCAGACAAAATCAATAATGGCATGCACACATTGGAAGTTGTATGTGTTTGTATTGGCAAACCTCTTCCAATATCAGGAGACATCGGCCCATGCATGCACACATTAAATGTTGTGTGTATGCATAGGCTAGGAGAGAACAGTCATGGCCTGCTCACTTCAGACATAACTTGTGGGCATGTGGCGAAAGAATATGCCAATAGCATAAAAAAAATAAAGTCTTGAAAGCATCACCCATGGAGTGTGCATATTGGTAGGGTGACATCGTTCATGGTCTGCAAGCATCGGCCAAAATCAGATAACATCGGCCAAGGCCTGCATGCATCAAACGTGGAGTGTGCGCATTGGCTGGACGACATTAGTCGTGGCATGTGCACTTTGTCTTTGCGACATTGGTCAGGCGATGTTTGCCAACCACACATAACATCATCAAAGTCCTACATGCAACTGGCATGTCATGCATGCATTGGAAAGCTACATCACTCAACGGCATGTACAATAAACCAATATATGCATATATCGAAAGTGGTTTGTGTGCATCGGCTGGGAAAAATTGGCATCTTACATTCTACATCAACCAATATTTACATGCATCTAACGTGGAATGTACAAGTCGGCCAATGATACATGTCATCGGTCGAGAAACATTAGCGTGGAGTACCCATATCGATCGTGGCCTATGTACCTTGCTCATCCGATGTCAATTGTGGACTTCCCACATTGTACACATTACTTAGTTATCTTCGAGAGTTGGTCTGCACACAACGTTAAACAAACATCATACATGGTCTGTACACATCAATTTGTCGACGTCGAACGTGGGATGCTTGCATCATATTTAACATACATATATTGGTATGCCAACGTCAAACATTTTTTGGCTGCATCATTGGTGGCTTGCACACATCGGTTTTGGGGGGTCGAACGTTGTGTAACAGCATCGTTGAAATAAAGGAACTTAAGGATACTATATTGATTTGTGAATTTTTGGCATAAATTTCATATTTTTTATAATCTTCCAATTTTTTATCAATTACTTACGCAAAATTTGGGATTTGTCTGGAGAAAAATAATTATTCAAGAAAAAAGTTAAAATTGCTTAATTTATGGTTAATATATTTATATGTAAATTTTTGGCGTAAAATTTTCATATTTTTCCTATTATTTATTCATTAATTTCTCATTTTCAGGACTTGACGAGAAATACAAATATTCAAAAAAATTGTTGAATTCTTATATTTAAGGTAACTATATTTATTTGTGAATTTTTGGAATTAATTTTATATTTTTATCATATTTCTAATTTTTTATAAATTAATTACTCTTTCTCGAGATTTGCTAAAAAAAATAAAAATTACAAAAATTGTTGAATTTCGAGTAACCTTAATTTCTTGAATTTAAGGTTACTAGAACGTACACATTTGGGTTCTACATGTTCATTATGAATCATTTGAAAAACGATGCCTACTTCTCTATGTGAGAATCAGCGCAACTGAATCAAGAGCTCCATGTGGGACACACATAGGACGTAGCAGATGGGCATCAAATATGCATATCGGCGAACGATAGTCAACATCGGTCATGATTCGCATGCATTAAACGTGCGAATATGAAAAATGACATCGACAAACATCAAGCAACATCCTTGATGGCCCACACACATCAAACAATATGTAAGTGCATCGACGGAGCGACATCATTCATGGATTGCGCGCATCGGCCAATAGCAGACAACATTTGTCATGGCCTGCACACAACGGCGTAACATATGCGCATAGGAAAATGATGTTTGAAGACGACATGACACATCGTCCAAGACATGCACACATCAAACATGGTGTAGGCGCATCAGTTGGGTGACATTGGACAGGTGCTACACGCATTGGACGTAACATGTGCGATTATAGTATATGATGTATGCTTGTGTTAGGCGACATCGTTCAAGGCCTCCATACATCAAATATGGTGTGTGCACAATGGTAGGCGACATCGGTCTTGGTTTGCAGGCATCAAATATTGCATGTGTGTATCAGCTTGGACACATCAGTCGTTGTATGAGTACATCAGCAAACGACGTCCGACATCAGTCATGGCCTGTACACATAAAAAGTGCGCATATGGAAAAAGACGTATACCGATGTAAGGGGACATCGTCAAAGGGCTTTACGCATCAAATGGGTTGTGTGCGCATTGATTGGGCAGCAAAGGTTGTGGCCTGCGCATAACAGCAAACAACAAATGGCATCAGTCATGGCCTTCATGCATTAGTGTAACATGTGCACATATGGAAAACTACGTCTCCAGATGTGAGGCGACATTGAACAAGTCCCATACACATCAAACGTGGTGTGTGCGCAACGGCAAGTGACACCGGTCATGGCCTGCACGCATTAGATGTTGCATGTTCTTATAAGCTTGGCAACATCATTCATGGCATGCGCTCTTCGACGATGGCAGGTGTCATCAGTCATGGCCTACTTGCATCGGACGTTTTCATATGACTAACGACGTCTACAAACACTAGGCGACATCATTCAAGGCATGCACATATCAAACATGGTGTGTGCACATCTATTAGGCGACATCAGTCATGGCCTGAGTGCATCAGCTAACACCAGAACAATCAGTCATGGCATGCACGCATCAGATCTAGCATATGTGTATATGGAAAACGACACCTCGCAATGTCAGGCGACATTTTCCAAAGAACGCATGCATCAAACGGGTGAGTGCACATCAGCTAGGCATCATCAGGCATTGTCTGCAAGCATCATAAATAGCATGTGCGAAAGTGGTACACGATGTCTTCCAAAGGCATCAACATCAATAAAGGCTTACAAGCATACCTTGTGTCATGTCCACATCAACTAGGAGACATTATTCGTGGTGTACATGCATCGACCAATGTCATGTGAAATCGGCCAAGGACAAGAAGAATCAATTGTTGCATGTGCACATCGGTTGGGTGACATCAGTCTTGGCTTGTGCTCATCAGCCAATAGAAGAGGACAACGGTCATGGCCTGCACACATTTGGCGTAGCTTGTTCGCATTTTGAAATCACAATGTTAGGTAACATCTGCGAAGGAATGCATGCATCAAACGTGGTGTGTGGATATCAGCTAGGCGTCATATGTCATGGCCTTCAATAATCGAATGTAGAATTTTTACATGTGGCAAATGACGTCTTCCAATGGCATCAGCATCAGCCCTGGCTTGCAAGCTTGAGGCGTGGCGTGTGAGCATTGATTGGGCAACATCGGTTTTGGCTTTTCCGCATTTGACAAAGGTAGATGATATTGTTCATAGCTTGCACACATCATATGTTGCATGTGGTTCTATTGGCAAACGATTTCTTCCAAAATCAGGTGACATCGACCAAGGCATTCACAAATCAAATGTGATGTGTGTGCATAGCCCAGGGACATCGGTCATGGCCTACACGAATCAGACATAACTTGTGTGTATGTGGCGAACGATGTCTGCCAATGGCATCAAGAACAGCCAAATCCTAAAAGTATCACCCATGGTGTGTGCGCATCGGTAGGGCGATATCGCTCGTGGCCTGCAAGCATCTCCCAACGTCAGATGACATCAACAAAGTCCTACACGCATCAAATGTGAAGTGTGCGCATCAACTGGGTGACATCGCCCAGGAGACAATGGTTGTGGAGTACCCGCATAAGTCGTGGGCTATGCACCTTGCTCAGCCAACGTCGATCATGGACTGCCCTCATTGTGCACATTACTTCGTGGTCTTCGGGCGTGGCCTACAAACATTGATCACCCAATATCTGGCATGGACATTCCCCATCGCCCTTGGCCTATACACAACTATCAGCGATGTCGGACATGGCATGCCCGCATCGACCTTTAACTTAAACCAACATCGGATGTGGCCTACATACTTTGATTTTCTATCGTCAAATGTGGACTGTTCACATCGTATTTAGAATACACACATCGTTCTACCGACATCAAACGTATCTGGATGCATCATTCGTGGCTTGCATATATCAATTTAGGGATGTCGGACGTTGCGTGACTGCATAATTGAAATAAAGGAACGTAAGGTTACTATATTTATTTATGAATTTTTGGCGTTAATTTCATATTTTTTCATAATTTTCCTATTTTAAATTAATTAGTTACGCATTTTTTTGGGATTTGACAGGAGAAGAATAATTTTTCAAAAAAATTGTTGAAATAGTTGAATTTGAGGTTACTATAATTAGATGTTAATTTTTTGCGTTAATGTTATCTTTTTATCATATTTTTCATATTTTTATTTAATAAATTACTCATTTTTGGGGTTTGATGAAAAAAATAAAAAATAATTTTTTTAAAATTTATAAAATTAAGGTAACTAAATTTATTTTTGAATTTCTAGCATTACTTTCATATTTTATCATATTTTTTCTACTTTTTTAAATAATTACTTATTCTCGAGATATGCTCAAAAACATTAAAATAACAAAAAGTTGTTTAAATTGTTGAATTTAAGGTTACACTATTTATTTGTAATTTTTCGCATTATTTCTATATTTTAATCATAGTAATTCTATTTTTATTAATAATTACTCATATTCGGGATTTGCGGAAAAACTAAAAATTCAAAAAAAAATCTTGAAAACTATATTTTATAATAAAAAGGAAATGCATGTTTGTACCTTAGAACATACATATTTAGGTTGTACATG
Organism: Solanum pennellii; assembly: GCF_001406875.1. Lineage (NCBI taxonomy): Eukaryota > Viridiplantae > Streptophyta > Magnoliopsida > Solanales > Solanaceae > Solanum > Solanum pennellii. The sequence continues at coordinate 26,273,907 of NC_028638.1, forward strand.
TTCATGATAATTCATTGGAATAACAATGCCTACTACTCTAATTCGGCGTAGTAAAATCAGGTTCTCCATGTGGGCCACGCATATGACGTAGCATGTGGGAATCAGACATGCATATCGGCAAACTACAGACGACATTGGTCAATGCCCGTACGCTTCAGACGTGCGCATATGGAAAATAACTTCCACCAACATTAGACAACATCCTCGATGGCCCACCCGCATCAAATGTGGTGTGTGCGCATCGTCGGAGCGACATTAGTCATGGCTTGCGCGCATCGGGCTAATTTAAGACGACATTGGTCATGGACTGCACGCAATACCGTAGCATGTGTGCATATGGCAAACGATGTTTGTACACGTGGTGTATGCGCATCTGCTGGGCCACATTGGTCATGGCCTTCACGCATCGGACATAGCATGTGCGCTTGTGGCAAACGACGGAAAAAGCTTGCATACATCAAAAGTTGTGTATGTGCAACGGCACGTGACATCGGTCATGGTTTGCATGCATCAAACCTTCATGTGTGCATCAAAAATTGGGTCATGGCCTGCACACATCGGATGTACGCATATGAAAAACAACGTTTACTAATGTCAGGGGACATCTTCCAAGGTCTTTATGCATCATATGGGTTGTGTGCGCATTGGATGGGCGACAAAGGTTGTGGCTTGCAAGTCTCAGTGTAACATGTTCTCATATGGAGAACAAAGTTTTCAAACGTCAAGAGACATTGTACATGGCCTAAACGCATCAAACTTGGTGTGTGCGCAACGCAGGAGACATCAGTCATGGACTGCACACTTCAGATGTTAAATGTGCTAATCAGATTGGTCATAGCATGTTTGCATCAGACGTGCATATATGGAAAACGACTCCTGCCAATATCAGGCGACATCTAGTAAGGCATGCATACATCATACTTGGTGTTTGCGCACTAATTATGTGACATCAGTAAATGGCTTGCGTGCATCTGCTAAGAGCAGAATACATCGTTCTTGCATTGCACGTTTCGAGCATAGCATGTGCGTATATTGACGTATCATGTGCACAAGTGGCAAAAGACGTCTTTAAATGGCATCAATATCATCCAAGACCTGCAAGTTTCATGCATGGCATGTGCGCATAAGCTGGGCGACATCATTTGTGGCCTACACACAAGGCCAATGTCATAAGACTTTAGCCAAATCCTACAAGTATCCATTGTTGTGTGTACACATCAGTCGGGCGATATCAGTTTTGTCTTGCTTGTATCGGCCAAAAAACGAAGACAACGGTCATGGCCTACACGCAATCGGCGTAACATGTGCGTATATGGAAAACAACATCTTCTAATGTCACGTGACATCTTGAAAGGCATCCATGCATAAAACGTGGTGTGTGCACATCATCTTGGCGTCATCGGTCAAGGTCCGCAATGCGCAATTGGCAATCGACGTCTTCTAATGGCATAAGTATCAGCCAAGACCTGCAAGCTTCACGCGTGGCTTGTGCACATCGGCTGGGTGACATCATTCGTTCCCTTCACGCATCGTCAAATGTCATATCACATCGTATAAGGAATGCAAGTATTAGCTGTGGCGTTTGCGCATCGACTAGTATACATCGGTTGTGGCTTGCTTGCTTCGGCTAATGTAAGGCGACATTGTCAAGGCATGCACGCATAAAACATTTCTTGTGCGCATCGATTGGGAGACATCTGCCTTGGACTGCATGGATTGGAAAAAAGGAGACGACATAGATCATGGCCTAAACACATCGGATGTTGCTTCTGCTTGTATTGGAAAACGATGTCGACCAATGTCAAGCGACATCAGAAAAGATATGCACGAGTACAATGTGGTGTATGCGCATCGGCTAGGAGACATTGGTCATGGGTTGTACACATCAAATATAGCTTGTGGATATGTTGGAAACGACGTGTGCGAATGTCATCAGCAACAACCAAGTCCTGCAAGCATCAGCGATGGCGTGTTCGCATCGGTAGGGCTACTTTGTCTTGGCCTACGAGCATCGGCAAATGGAAAATGACATCGGCAAAGGCCTGCACACATCTAACGTGGAGTGTGCGCATCGACTAGGTAACATCAGTCGTAGCATGTGCACTCGGCTTGGCGACGTCGGTCGTAGCTTGCACGCATCAGTCAGGCGACACCGGCTAACAACAGACATCATTATCATAGGCGCATCATCGTCCAGGAGACCTTAGGTGCAGCGTACCCCCATTGCGCACATTAGTTATTCGTCTTTGAGCTTGGCCTACAAACACAATTCAACCAACATTTCTCGTGGCCTTCCTGCATTGCCCTTGGCATGCACATAACTGTCAGCATCGTCTGACATGGCCTTCCTACATTGACCTTACCCTACACAAAACGTTCAACCATCACGGACGTGGCTTGCAAATATCAATTTGACGACGTCGAACATGGGCTGCCCGCATCGTATTGAGCATACACACATTTGTTTGCTAATGTAAAACTTCCTTTGGCAGCATTATTCGTGTCTTGCATATATTGGTCTTGGGTCGTGGGATGTTGCATGAACAGATTGTTCAAATAAATGCATATACGATTACTTTATTTATTTGTGAATTTTTGGCATTAATTTCATATATTTTTAATTAATTAATTATACATTTATTGGGGATTTTAAGGGTGAAAAATAATTATTCAAAAAAATAGTTGAAATTGTTGAATTTAAGGGTACTATAAAAATACATGAATATTTCGCGTAAATTTTATATTTATATCATATTTTCCCTATTTGTTATTAATTAATAACTCATTTTCAAGATTTCCCAAAAAAATAAAAACTCAAAAAAATTGTTGAAAAATATATGTTTATATATAAAAAGTTATTTATGATAAAAAGCGAATGTGTGTTTGTACCTTCGAACATACATATTTTTGTTGTTTATGTTCATTATGATTCATTGGAAAAACAATGCCTACTCCTCTAAGTCAGAATCGGCGCAACATAATCAAGAGCTCTATATGGGCCACGCATAAAACGTAGCATGTGTGCATCGGCGAACGATGAATTACATCGCTCACTGCCTGAATGCATCAGACGTGCGTGTATGGAATATTACGTCTATCAATATCTGGCGACATCCTCGAAGGACCACACACATCAAACTTGGTGTGTACACACTGACAGAGCGATATCAGACGTCACTTATGTGCATCTACCAACAGCTTACGACATTGTTCATGGCCTGCACAAAATTTTTTAATGTGTGTGCATATGGATACGACATTTGCAGACAACAGGCAATATCGACCAAGGCCTACATACATCAAATGTGGTTCGTGCGCATCAACTAGGCCAAATTGATCAAGGCCTACACGCATCGGACGTAGCATGTGCTCTTATGGAAAACGGCGTCTGCCAGTGTCAGGCAACATCAGCCAAGGTCTACACGCATCAAATGTGGTGTGAGCACAACAGTAGGAGATATCGGTCATGGTTTGCATGCATCAAACTTTGCATGTGTCCATCATGTGGGCGACATCAATTGTTGCATGAGAATATCATCAAACGACGACCGACATCTGTATTGGCCTACACACATCGGAAGTGCGCAAATGGTAAATGATGTGTACCAATGTTAGTGGACATCGTCCAAGGCCTATACGCATCAAATGGGTTGTGTACACATTTACTTGGTGACAAAGGTTATGGCCTACACCTATTGTCCAATGGAAAACGTCCTGTCCTGCACACATAAACGTAACATTTGCGCATATAGAAAATAATATCTACAAACGTCAAGAGACATTGGAAAAGGCCAACACGCATCAAAGTGGTGTGTACATAACAGAAGGCGACATCAGTCATAGCGTTCACGTAGCATATGTTGCATGTGTTAATCATCTTGGAGACGTCGGTCCTGGCATGCACGTATCAACAATGCCAGCCGTCATCGGTCATGGTCTGCTTGCATCAGACATGTGCATATGGCTAGCGACATCTACCAACATCAGGCGACATCGTCTAAGGCATGCACGCGTCAAACTTGAAGTGTATTAATCAAATAGATGACATCAGCCATGGCGTGCGCACATCTGCAAACTGTAGAAGACAGTGGTCACGTCTATCACGCATTAGGCATCATATATGCATATATTGAAAATAATGCTTGACAATGTCAGGTGACATCTGCAAAGGAATGCATGCATGAAACATGTTGTGTGCACATCATCTAGGCGTCATCCGTCATTGTATGGAGGAATCGGACGGAGTATGTGCGCAAGTAGTAAACATCGTCTTCCGATAGCATCAACATCATCCAAGGCCTACAAGCCATACACGCAACATGAGCGCATCGGCTGGGCAACATCCTCAGGAGGCATCTGCCAAAGCATGCATGCATCAAACATGGTGTGTGCACACCAATTAGGTGTCATCTGTTATTGTCTCCAAGCATAGACCATAGTATGTGCGCAAGTGGCAATTAACATTATCCAAGGCCTGCAGGCTTCACGTGTGGCGTGTGCACATTGGCTGGGAGACATTATTCCTTGCCTACACACATCGGCTAATGTCATATGACCTCGGCCAAGGCCTGCAACCATAAGTTCTTGCACGGCTTTGTGACATTACTTGTGGCATGCACACATAGACGAACTGAAGAAGACAACGGTCATGTCCTGCACGTATTGGACATAACATGTGTATATATAGAAAGCAACGCCTTCCAATGTAAGGCGACATCTGCCAAGGCATGCATGCACCAAACTTGGTGTGTGGCCATCAACTGGGCGACATAAGTCATGCCTACGCGCATCGGCCAACAGAAGAAGACATCGATCATGGAGTGCACACATCATGTGTAGCATATGCGTATATAAAAAATGAAACCTTCCAATGTCAAGCGACATCTGCTAAGTCATGCATGCATCAAACCTGTTGTGTGCACATCACCTAGGTGTCATTGGTCATTGTCTGCAAGAATCAGACAATGCATGTGTTGAAGTGGCAAATGATGTCTTCGAATAACCTAAGCATTAGCCAAGCCCTTAAAACTTCACGTGTTGCGTGTGCGCATCGGCTGAGTGACATCATTCGTGGCTTACACGCATCTTAAAATTTCATATGGCATCAGCCAAGGCCTAGAAGCATAAAATGTGGCGTGTGCACACCGTCTAGGCGCCATCAGTCATAGCCTGCGTGCATCGACTATTAGAAGAAGACTGCACACACAGCGCGTAGTATATGCATATAGGGAAAATGATGCCTACCAATGTCAGGCGACATCTGCCATGGCATGCATGCATCAAATATGGTGGGTGCGCATTGACTGGGTGACGTCACTCATTGCTTTCCCTTATCGGCCAACAGCAAAAGACATCAGTCATGGTATGCTCGCGTTGGGCGTAGTATGTAGATGGAAAATGACCCTGGACAATGTCAGGTGACATACTCGAAGGCATGCATGCATCTTACGTGGTGTGTGCACATCAGATATGCGTAATCAGTAATTCTCTGCAAGGATCAGACGCAGTATGTGCGCAAGTGGCAAACATTGTCTTCCAATGTAATCACCATCAACTAAGGCTTTTAATTTTCACACCTCGCCTATAGGCATACGTTGAGATACATCATTCATGTCCTACACGCATTGGTCAATCTCATATGACATCGGCAAAGGCCTGTAAGCATTATTTTTGGCGTTTTCACATTGATTGGGTGACATCAGTCTTGGTCTACACATCGTCCAGCCGAAGAAGACATATATCATGGCTTGACGCATCAGCGTAGAATGTGCGTATATGGAAAACGACACCTACCAATGTCAGGCGACATCTACCAAGGAATACATGTATCAAATATGGCGTGTGCAGATCATCTACGTTTCATAGGTCATGGCCTGCAAGTGTTGGACGTAGCATGTGCGCAAGTAGAAAATGAAGTCTTCCAATGGCATAATCAAAAGCCAAGGCCTGCAAGCTTCACACGTGGCATGTACGCATCGTCTAGGAGACATTATTTATGGTGTACATGCATTGACCAATGTCATATGATACCGTTCAAGGACTGCTCGCGTTAGTAGTAGCGTGTGGGCATCGATTGGGAAATTTTTGTTGTGGCCTGCTTGCATAGGCCACTGTCATGCGAAATCGTCAAACGCAGGCACACTTCAAACATTGTGTGCGTGCGTTGATTAGGGGAGATCTGTTTTGTCCTGTACGCATATTCCAAAGGCAGACGACATCGATCATGGTCTGCATGCATTGTCTATTGCTTCTTCTTGTATTGGCAAATGATATCTGCCAATGTATGGAGGAATCAGCCAAGACATGCATTCATCAAATGTGGTGTGTGAGTCTTTGATAGGTGACATAGGTCATGCCCTACACACATCATACATAGATTGTGCTCATATGGAGAACGACATCTGCCTATGGCATCAGCAATAACCAAGGCATGGAAGCATCACACATAATTTGTGTGCATTGGTAGGGAGACATCTGTGATGGCATGCGATCATTGACCAACGCCAGATGACATAGGAAAACGCAAGCACACATAAAACATGGATTCGGCACATCGGCTAAGATACATTGTTCGTGGCATGAGCACATGGAGTTGGCAAAATCGGTCATGGCCTGAACGCATCAGTCACGTAACGTCGGCCAACGGCATACAAAATAATCAAAGGCCTACACGCATACGATTTGTAAAGAATGCATCGACATGATACTTCACTCAACGACAGGTACTATCAGTCAATGCACACATGCAGCTAATGTGGAATGTGCGCATCGGCTGCGTGAAAATTGTCGTCTTCTATTAAGCATTAATTGATTTTTACATGCATATGACATGGAATGTGAACGTCAGCTACCGCTACGCATCATTATCCATGAGACAGTGGCCGTGGAGTACCCTCATCAGTCGTGGCCTATGCACCTTGCTCAACCAATGTCGACCGTAGACTGTCCTCTTTGTGCACATTACTTAGTCGTCTTTGGGCATTGTATACAAACATCGTTCAGACAACGTTTGGCGTGGCCTGCCCCCATCGCCCTTGGCCTGCACAAAACTGTCAGCGACTTCGCACATGGCCTGCCTGCATCGACTTTGACCAGCACACAACGTTAAACCAACATCAGACATGACAGGCATACAGCGATTTGGTGATGCCAAATGTGGGCTGCCCACATCGTATTTAAGATACACACATAGACTGGGCAATATTAAACGTTGTCTGACCATATCGTTCGTGGCCTGCACACATCATTTTGTTGATGTTAGACGTTTTGTGACTACATTGTTGAAATAAAGGAAATTAGGGTTACTATATTTACTTGTGAATATTTGGCGTTAATTTCATATTTTTTTCATAATATTCCTATTTTTAATAATTAATTACGCTCTTTTTGGATTTTTTTTGAGAAAAATAATTATTTGAAGAATTGTTAAAATTGTTAAATCTAAGGTTACTATAATTATATGTGAATTTTTCACATAAATTTTATATTTTTATCATATTTTTCCTATTTTTAATTAATTAAGTACTCATTTTCAGGAATAGACCAAAAAAGAAAAATTCAAAAAAAGTTTTGAAATTCGTGAATTTAACATATTATTTGTGAATTTTTGGCGTTAATTTTATATTTTTATCATATTTTTATTTTTATAAATTAATTACTCATTCTAGATATTTGCTAAAAAAATAAAAATTACAAAAACTTGTTGAAATTGTTGTATTTAAGGTTACTCTATTTAATTTTGAATTTTTTGCATTAGTTATATATTTTATCATATTAGTTCTATTTTTATTGATTAATTACTCATATTCTTGATTTGCCAAAAACAAATTTTAAAAAAATTGTTGAAAACAATAATTTTTATATATAAAAGTTATTTATGATACAAAAGCAAATGCGTGTTTGTATTTTAGAACGTACATATATGTGTTTTACATATTCATTATGATTCATTGAGAAAACGATGCCTAGTCCTCTAATTAAGAAATGGTGCAATGAAATCAAGAGCTCCATGTGGTCCACGCATATGATGTAACATGTGGGAATCAAACATCCGCATCAGCAAACGAAGGACGACATCATTCATGGCCCGCATGCATTGGACATGCGCATATGGAAAATGAAGTCCACCAACATTAGGCGACATCGTCGAAGGCCCGCACACATTAATTGTGTTGTGTGTGCATAAACGGAGCAACATCAGTCATGGCTTGCGTGCATCGGGCAATGACAGACGACATTGGTCATGGCCTGCACGCAATGGCGTCACATGTGCGCATATGAAAAATGACATTTGCAGATGTCAGGCGACATCGGCCAAGACCTGCACGTATCAAACATTGTGTATGCCCATTCGCTGGTTGACATTGGTCATGATGGCCTACATGCATCAGATGTGGCATGTGCACTTCTGAAAAATGACATCTTCCAGTGTTAGGCGACATTGGCCAAGGCCTGCAAGAATCAAAAGTAGTGTGTGCGCAATGACATGAGATATTGGTTATGGTTTGCATGCATTAAATGTTGCATGTAATCACTAGCTTGGCGACATTAGTCGTGGCATGCGCACATCATCCCACGACGGCCGACATCGGTCATGGCTTACACACATCGAAAATGGGCATATGGTAAACAATGTCTAACAATGTCTATGGACATCGTCCAATGGATTTACGCATCAAACGGTCTATGTGTGCATTAACTGGGTGACAAAGGTTGTGGCTTGCGCATATCAACCACTTCAAAACGACACTGTTCACGGCCTGCACGCATCAGCGTAACATGTGAGCATATGGAGTACAACATCTGCAGACATCAGATGACATTTTCCAAAGCCTACACACATCAAACATGGTGTGTGCAAAACGACAGGCTATGTCGGTCATGGCCTGCACGCATCATATGTTGCATGTGCTAATCAACTTGGTGACATAAATCATGGCATGCACGTGTTGACAACATCAACCATTATCGGTCATGGACTACTTGCATCAGATGTGTGGAAAGGGATAACGACGTCTACCAACATTTAGCCACATCGTCAAAGGCATGCACGCATCAAACAGGTGTGTGTGCATTGATTGAGTGACATCATTCATGGCTTGCGTACATCGGCCATTAGCATAAGACATCGGTCATGGCCTTCATTCATCGGGCATAACATGTGTTTATATAGAAAATGATGCCTATATATATAAGGCAAATTCTCCAAAGCCATGCAAGCATCAAACATGGTGTGGCATATCAGCTAGGCATCATTGGTTATTATCTACAAGCATCGGACATCGCATCTGTTCAAGTGGCAAACGATGTCTTTCAATGGCATCAACATCAACCAAGTCATGCGGGCTTCACGTATGGAATGTACGCATAGGCTGGGTGACATCATTCATGGCCTACACGCGTCATCCAATGTCTTGTGATGTCGACCAAAGCATGGTAGCATTAGTTGTGGCGTCTGCACATCGGCAGAGCGACATCAGTCCTTGCTTATGCTCATCATCTAATAGAAGAAGACAACTGTGCATGTAAGGAAAACAACACCTACCAATGTCAGGCGACATCTACCAAGTCATCCATACATCAAACGTGGTGTGTGTGCATCTATTGGGAGATATTAGTTATGGATTGCTCGCATCAGCAAAAGTAGATGACATCGGTCCTGGCCTGCACGCATCAGGCGTATCATGTGCGTATATGGAAAACGACGCCTACCAATTTTATGCGACATCTACAAAGCATGCATGCATCAAATATCGTGTGTGCACATCAACTAGGTATCATCGGTTTTTAACAGCAAGCATCCGACTTAGCAAGTGCGCAAGTGGCAAATGACATCTTCCAATGGCATCAACATCAGCCAAGTCCTTCAATGGCGTGGTCACATCAGCTTGGCTACATTGTTCGTGGATTACACACATCAGACATGTCATATAACATCTGCCAAGGCCTGGAAGCATCAGTTGTGGCATGTGTACATCGGCTAGGTGACATCATTCATGGCCTGTGCGCATCATCCAACAGAAGAAGATAGGATCATGGCGTGCACACATCGGGCATAGTATGTGTGTGTATGGAAAACGACACCTTCCAATGTCAAGCAACATCTCCCAAAGTATGTATCGAATGTGGTGTGTGCACATTAGCTAAGCGTCACCATTCATTGCCTGTAAGCATAAGATGTAGCATGTGCGTATGTGGCAAATGACATCTTCCAATGACATTATAATTATCCAAGTCCTGCAAGCATTTTGCGTGTGAGCATTTGCTGGGCGACATTATTCATGGCGTACACGCATCGGCAGCCACCCTATGTCATCGCCCAAGGCCTGCAAGCATTAGTTGTGGCGTGTGAGCATCGACTGAGCGACATTATTTGTGGCCTTCTTGCATCGGCTAAAGTAAAGCGACATCACCCAAGGCATCAAGACATCATATATTATGTGTGTGAATTGATTGGGAGACATCGATCGTGGGGTGCGTGCATTGGCCAATAGCAAATGACATCTGTCATGACCTGCACGTAGCGGGTTTTGTACGTGCTTGTATTGGCAAAAGATGTCTGCCAATGTCAAGCGGCATCGGCCAAGGCATGCACACATCAAATGTGGTGTGTTCGCTATGGCTAGGCGAAATTAGTCATGGCCTGATGCATGAGACATAACTTGTGTGCATGTGGTGAACGACTTTTGCAAATGGCATTAGTAACAACCAATGCCTGCAAGAATCACCCATGGTGTGTGTGCATCGTTAGGGCGACATCGCTCATGACCTGCGAGCATCAGCCAATGTTAGATGACTTCGGCCAAGTCCTGCACTCATCCAACGCGGAGTGTGTGCGTTGGATGGGCGACATCATTCGTCGAATGTTCACATCGACTTGGAAACATCGGTTGTGTCCTACACATATCGATCAGGAAACGTCTGCCAACATAAAACATCATTATCAAAGGCCTGCACACAATCGACATTTCCTACGTGCATCGGTAAACTAATTTACTCAATGACAGGAACCATTAGCCAAGGCATGCATATATCTAACGCGGCATCTCTATGTTGGTTGGGGAAATTGTCTTGTTCCATTCATCATCAAACGATTTTTACTTACATCTTATGTGGACTGTGCATGTCACCCAACTGCATGAGTCATCATCTAGGAGACATTGGCCGTGGAGTAGTCACATCAGTCGTGACCTATACATATTTCTTAGCCCACAACGCACGTATTGTGCACATTACTTAATCGTTTCCGTGTGTGGCCAACAAACATCGCTCAGCCAATGTTTTGCTTTTCTAGACCCCATCTCCCTTGGCCTGCCCACAACTATCAGCCACGTCGGAATGGCCTGCTTACTTCGACTTTGGCCAGCACACAATGTTAATCAAATATCGGATCTGGCCTGCATACATTAGTCATGGCTTGCACGACTAAGATGTGGCATGAGCATCAAGTGTGGTGTGTTCGCATCGGCTAGGAGATTTAATTCTTGGCCTTCATGCATCATACATAGGTTGGGTGCAAGTGGTGAACGACGTCTACCAATGGTATCAACAACAACCAATGCATGCAAGCATCACCCATGGCTTGTGCGTGTTGGTAGGGCGACATCGGTCATGGCTTGCGAGCATCGGCAATGTCTGATGACATTGTCTGAGTCCTGCACGCATCAATCATGAAGTTTGCGCATCGACTGGGTGATATCAGTCGTGGCATGTGCACAGCGGCTTGGCAACATCGTTCGTTAGAGGAACGGATCATTCAAGCAACGTCGGCCAACGATAGATAGCACTATCAAAGGCCTGTGCACATCGGCAAGCTATGTCATTCAACGATAGGCACCATCAGTCAAGGAATCAATGCATCTAACGTGACATGTGCACTTCAGCTGAGAAAAATTGGCATCTTTCATACAACATCAACCATCTTTTAAATGCATCTGATGTGTGTTGTGCCTATCGGTAGGCTACGTCACTCAATGAAACGTACCTTCATTCAAGGCAAGCATGCATCTAACGTGTCATATGCACATCGGCTGGGCAAATTGTTGTCTTCCATTCAGCATCAACCAATTTTTACTTGCATCGGGACGTGTAATGTTCATGTCAGCCAACCGTATGCGTCAACGGAAAGGATAAATTTGCCATAGAGTACCCACATCAGTCGGGTTAAATGCACCTTACTTACTGACGTCGACCGTGTACTGCCAGCATTGTGCACATTACTTAGTCGTCTTTGGGCTTGGCCTACAAACGTTGTTCAACCAATATTTGGCGTTGCCTGCCTCCATTTCCCTTGGCCTACAGACAACTGTCAGGAAGGTCGTACATGGCCTGCCTGCATCAAATTTGGCCTATACAAAACATTAAACCATATGAAGACGTGGATTGCATATATCGATTTCATGACTTTGAACTTGGGCTTCCCACATTATATTTAGCATATACACATTGCTCTGTCAATGTGAAACATCGTCACGTTCCATCGTCCGTGTCCGGCATATATCGGGTTGGAGACGTCGAACATTGTGTAACTGCATTGTTGAAATAAAGAAACTTAAGGTTACTATATTTTTTTTGAATTTTTGTCGTTAATTTATTTTATTTTCATAATTATCCTATTTTTTACTAATTTATGCTCATTCTCGAGATTTGCTCAAAACGTTTACCAAACAAAATTGAAATTATTGAATTTAAGGTTACTCTATTTATTTGTGAATTTTTGGCGTTAATTTAATATTTTTATCATATTAATTCTATTTTTTCTCATGAATTACTCATACTTGTGATTTTTCTTAAAAATAAAAATTCAAAAAAAAATTTGAAAAATATATTTTGTATATATATATATATATATATATGTATATATATATATATATAAGGTATTCATGAAAATTTTTTTTGTGTGTTTTTACCTTACAACCTACATATTTGGGTTAATCATGTTATTATGATTCATTGAGAAAAAGATGTGTACTCCTCTATGTGTGAATCAGTGTAATGGAATCACGAATTCCATGTGGTCCACGCATAGGACATAGCATGTGGGCATCTGTCACGACCGGAATCTAAACCCCTGACGAGACCGGCGTCGTTGACCTCTCAATGGTTGCAGACAAGCCTACATACGTGGTCGTTACTTTGTCTAGGTTAATTTTAGCAGAAAATTTTAAATTTTGTTTACTTAAACTTTATCTTGGAAAACATTGATCTCGCATAATACTACCTACGTACTCTCATAAGCATTCACAACAAACATCTAAATCAAGATAATCAAATGAAAGATATAGTCATAAATATAGAGTTGCAAAAATTGCACCAATACAACGTCTGAAAGTAAATATGAGAGAAACTCTAGTGGAACATACTCGACTAGCTCATGCCTACATCTACGCAAAAATAAATCAGTAAGAATCTTCGAAAGCACGAGGGCCTACCAAATCCGGATGAAAGATCCATGTCCGGATAACTTCTCTGTCGACTCGTGAGCTCTAACGTCCAACTGCATCTGCACCTAAAAGTATAAAAATGTATGGAATTAGTACACACTCGTAGTTAGTAAGGGCATATGCAAGCACTTACCAGAGACATGCATAATTTAGAATTTCTCTCTCCTAACGATATGAGTTATGGAAAGTCAAGTCATTGGACTTGCCAAAATCGAATTAGGAAAGTCATGCCATGAGAGTAACATGTATCATCATATGTATCATACTGCACACAACTCATAACCTATTGCATATAACACATAACATATTGCATATAGCACATAATATATTTCATTTCATTTCTTCATATGCCATGAGACCTGGAACCATGGACTTAACATTAGGACTTCCACAAATGAAGGCTCAACATATGGGACCTCAAATAGGGAGCCTTCTTAAGCAAAAACAGAGTATGTTTCATTCATTAATACGTACTTCATTTCATTTCATTCATAGAATAGGGTAAACACCAGCTATTCTTAGGATGTAGTTCATGTTTCTCATTGGGTTCACTGTGCAAAAACTAAGAATGACCTGGTGTCATCACATAAGTCTAGTCAACCTCTTGATTATCCTACCCAAACACCTTTGGTATTGTTCATTTCATTGTGTGCATTACATGAGGCTGGCCTCATTCTTTTTTTGGGAACATTAACTTTAACCAACATAGATCATGTGAGCATCATGAAATCAAGTGTCTAACCCACACTGGAAAGAGGTGGGATCAGTGGCCAAATTAAAACAGAAACATGCTAGCATATATAGGGAGTTGAACCCTGCTAGATCCCTATGTTGGCATCATAGTTTCAAATACTTGGTGATATAAGGAGACCCATACCCATCTGGATAAATAGTCTCATACCATGAGAATTACACGAAACTCTGCCTTCCCGAAAGAAACAATCGCCACTCATAGCTAGCCTATCAGTGCTCAGTCCATTACATTCATCTCATACATCATAGAAGTTGGCTTCTAGCATGAGGACATCATAGCTCGTTATATGATTTCTCATCTCATCATTAGTATTAAGTATATATTAACTTCGATACTTTCATTAGAGTGTTCATAGAGACTGGTCTCTTCATTAACTTTACACTCACATAGGTGAGTACGTTTTGGTAACATTTACTTAGGCTAATTATAGATTGCTCTCATATTTCACATTAGCCTCTAATCATATTGTCACCACATTCATTAGACTTAGCATATTTGACCTTCATAATTACTCACCCCTTTTTACGTGAATGTTAGGCACATGCCCTTTTTGTGTGTTTAACACTGTTACCTAACCCTTCTGGGGTCACATTATTCATGGTTTGCACGCATCAATCATTGCATGTGTGCATTAACTAGGAGATATTCATCTTAGCATGTGAACATCGACAAACGACCGCCGACATACGTTAAGGTCTGCACACATCTGAATTGCGCATATGGTAAATGACGTCTACCAATATCAGGCAACATAGTCTAAGGGCTTTACGCATAAAATGGGTTATGTGCGCATTGACTGGGTGACAAAGGTTGTGGCCTGTGCAAATTGGCCAATGGAAAACTGTCATGACCAGAATCTAGACACAAGACGAGACCGGAGTTGTGCCTCTTTGAGGTCGCAGACAAGCCTACATATGTCATCTTACTTTATCTAGGTTAATTTTTGCGGAAAATTAGAACTTTTTGTTTCTTAACATACATGTATGCATACTACTTAACATCATAGGCGTTCACAAATCAACCATCTAATAAAGAGATAATCAAATGAAAGAATCAGTTCATAATTTTATTAAACGTATTTTTGCAAAAAAGGCACCAATACAAAGTATAAAAAAAAGTGGAAAGAAACACTAGTGGAACATGCTCCACTAGCTATAGCCTACATTTAATCTAGATAATAATGGTAGACGTTCTCGAAAGCATGAGTGCCTACCAAGTTTGGATGAAAGCTCCACTTCAAAATAGCTGCAAAGTCAACCTGTAAGCTCTAGAGTCCACTTGTGCATGCACCTAAAATTGTAGAATTTTATGGGATTAGCACAATTTTGTACTAAGTATGGGTATATGCAAGCGCAAACCAAGGACATGCATGATTAATAACAGCTCTTTCCTATATGATTATGGAAAGTCAAGTCAGTGGACTTGCCAAATTGGGATTAGGAAAGTTAGTGATCTTTCCAAATTTGGATTAGGAAAGTTAGTGAACTTTCCAAATTTGGATTAGTAAAGTCATGCCATTAGAGTAACATGAATCATATTACTTATCATATTTCACACATCACATAACATTTTCCACATAGCATATAACATAATGCATATAGCACATAACATATTGCATATAACACATAACATTTTTCATATCATTCGTTCATATGCCATGAGACCTTTTAATCATGGACTTGACATCAAGACTTCCTAAAATGAGGGCTCAATATATGGGACCTCAACTAGGGAGCCTTCTTTAGCAAACACAGAGTCTGCTTCATTCATTTTTACGTACTTCATATCATTTCATTCATAAGCTAGTGTGAACACCAGCTATACCTAGGATGTGTCTTAAGACTTCCATCGGGTATGCTGTGCAGTGATCAAGAATTACCTAGTGTCATTTCTTGAGTCTAGCTCACCTCTTGATTATCCTATCCTAACACCTTTGGTATCAGTCCTTTCATTATGTGTATCAATTGAGGCTGGCCTCATTCATTCATGGGGAACTTTAACTTTAACCGATATACATCATTTGAGCATCATGAAATCCAGTGTCATGAAACCCCACACCAAAAAGAGGTGGAATCACCGCCCAAAGTGACCTAAAACATGGTAGCGTACATGGGAACCCCTCCATATCCCTATATTGGCAGTATAGGTTCAAAGAGTAGGAGATATAGGAGCCCCATACCCGGCATGCCGGACTGTCGCATCTCATGAGAGTTACTTGAACCTCCACCTCTCCCGAAAGAAGGCATCACCGCTCATAGCTAGTCTATCGGTGCTCAGTATAAAGTTCCAATACATTCAACTATATATCATGGAAGTTGGCTTCTAGTATGAGGACATCATAGCTCAATAGATGATTTCTTATCTCATCATTAGTATTAAGTGTGTTAATCTCAATACTTTCATTAGAGTGTCCATAGAGACTGGTTACTTCATTAACTTTACACTCTCATAGGTGAGTACATTTTAGGTAACATTTACTTAGGCTCATTTGAGATTGC
The DNA here is from genome assembly GCF_001406875.1 of Solanum pennellii. Lineage (NCBI taxonomy): Eukaryota > Viridiplantae > Streptophyta > Magnoliopsida > Solanales > Solanaceae > Solanum > Solanum pennellii. The sequence goes on from NC_028638.1 coordinate 26,290,601, forward strand.
TCTCATCTTTTACATTAGCCTGATATCATGTTGTCACCACATTCATTAGCATTAGCACATTTGATCTTCATAATTACTCACCACATTTTACGTGAATGTTCATTTATTCATATGCCAATGCACTTGGCCATTTTGTGTATTTCACAATCTTACTTAAACTTAAAGGGTTTCATCATTTTATTGTTCATTTCATCATTTCTTTGTTCATTTCATCATGTGCCAATGCACTTGGCCGTTTAGTGTGTTTTACACTCTTGCTTAACACTACTAGGGTTACATCATTTTATTACATACATCTTAGGTTCAGTTATTTTTAAACGTAAGCTAGACCTATTGGTCCAGACACACAAGCCATGAGGCTCCCTTCATAATTCGTTTAAGTGTTTCATATCTTCCTCAGAATATGTGGTACAAGACTTATGCATCTTTTATGTATGCAAAGATCTCGATTTTGATCTAAGTAGGCAACTTTATTTTTGAAATGTTTAATTCACTTATGATTTATGTATCAATACGAATTTTGGGCAAGGGAACTCAGTTTTCAAATCCCTTGGAGAACACTTCACATTTTTCTTTTTATTAAATTTTTATCAACATGACATTGGGACCCTAGATCGAGCCCCAAAATCAACGTTTCCTTTTTATTTCTATCCTTTGTAAATTCTCTTTCTTGGCCAAGGGATTGTGGGTTCGAACCCCCACATTCCTTTTTTTTGGTTTTCCTTGACTATCTTTAGTTAAACATGAGGTTGTGGGGTCGAACTCCCACAACCTCACTTTATGTTTCTTTTAATTCTCCTTTACTGCCTAGACGTCGTGGGTTACATTCCCACGCCTCAAATTTCTTTTCTCTTCACTTTTCTTTTAATTCTCCTTTACTGCCTAGAGGTCATGGGTTCAATTCGCACGCCTCACATTTCTTTTATTTTAGTTTTTCTTACGTTCTGACTTAGAGATTGTGGGTTCGAGTCCTATTCCTGTCATTCTTAATTTTTTACTTTATTTTCAGCCGAATACACCCGAGATCGGATCCTTAACCCCCATTTCTTTTCACGTGTTTAGTGTATCTCACGGGAGAGGTCACGGGTTGGAATTATAGTGACCTCACCTAATTTACACTCAATTAATTTTCCGGATTTATTCATCTACGTTTAGCCAAAACCAAACTTGTAAGTTGCTGGAACTTTGGTCACATTTCAGCTCACTTTCTTCAACATTTTCACTTAAACTCATAGGGTAATTCGTAGACTATTTAACAAGTTTTGGGGTGCATTTTTCATAGATTCGTTTAGCCAAGAGATTATCACTCAAATCAGCCACATTTTATCTTACATGAACATCACGACTTACATATGTTTATGCACGTAAAATAACAACCATAACATTACAATTTTGTAGCATCAGCCCGAGAACATTAGTCACGGTCACATCCTTGCACACACATACACATAGTTTCGAAAATACAGAGGTTGTCATTCATACGATTGCAAACACACAAACATGAACATATGCATCACTAAACATAACACACGCCTAATATCTACCAGCAAACATGCCCAACCTAAGAATCATTAGGAGCTAGTTATATGGTCATGCAACGGGGAACATCATTAGTTTTCTGACCGAATATTCTGAAGCTTAAGGGGTCTCTTGGGAAAGGGACCAAGAGAGAAGAGAACCCATACCTTTTATGATGTTCAAACCATGAAGTTTCTGCCAAAACATTCTCCACCACTCACGTCCGAAACAAATTTTCAACACCAAACTTTAGATTGTAAACCCTCCCTTTGCCTAGCGTATTTTGCTTAGAGTTTGATTTTAGTCTTCGTTGTGATTTCTTCAGGTGTGAAGAACTTTGGTTTACCTACTGTTCTTGTACGTTATTTGGCTGAGAGAACGTGAATGAGAGTGATAGAGACGTGAGAGAGAGATGAGTACGAGAGGAGTGAGTTCCTTAGGCATAGGAGTCTAGTTTAGGACTTAGTCAAATAAGGTTAAGTTAATTATTATAAAAATCTGATTTCCCTTTTATTTTAAATCATCTAATAATAATAAATATTAATTAATTTTATTAATTTACCATCTTAAATTAAAACAAATTTATTTCATTGCTTCAACCTAGGTTCGAACGTGGGTGGAGCAAGACTTCACTCTAAGGGCCAATGTTCCGCCCTCTCTCCCCAAAGTGCCCCTCCACCTTATTAATTAAATATTTAATTATATATTTAGGTTAATAATGATACTACCCTTAGCCAAGAAAAAGACAATTTTACCCCTAGACCTTCCAAACTTAAGATTTCCCCTTTTTAAGTCTGGTAAAGACTCATCTGAGTAAATCTTTATATTCGAGAGCCCTACATTGTTGGACCCAACCATTCCAAGCTGAACTAACTCCCCAAGTAAGTTGTCTTAGCTGTCGTAAGGGTTCAGAGGTCTGGTTCTACGCTCAACCATCTGTTTGAACCCGGTCTAATCGTAGGCATTCTAGGAACATTAAGCATTATTTAGCATAGCCGTTTTTTGGGTTGTTACATTTTCCCCCCTTAGGAATATTCGTCTCCAAATGACACTACTAACTATTTCGCGTAATGCCAATCAAATCATAACATAGTTGCTATATACAATCAAGCAATAGCAACAAAGAATTGAGAGATAAGGAAACTTAGAATTAAGAGTAGGAAGTCTAACCTCAAGAGCTGAAAAGATTGGGGTAACGGGATCTCACACGGCCCTGACCTCCCACGTATAACACTCAATAAGATAATTCCTTCACAATACCTTCACTATGGAAATCTCCTTGTTCCTCAGCCGCTTGACCTCTCTGTCTAACATCTCAACAGGTACCACTTATAGGACAAATTTTTATCAACACCCAAACCTTCAACAGGTAGAATCGATGCTGGATTGCCTAGGCACTTCTTTAACATAGAGACATTTAAGACTTGATGAACAGAAGCTAGTTCCGCTGGCAATGCCAACTCATAGGCCACCTCTCCCACACGTTGTAGGATCTCATATGGCCCAATATACCTCGGACTCAATATTCCTTTCCTGCCAAACCTCATCACCCACTTCATAGGTGATATCTTGAAACAGACTTTGTCACCAACATTAAACTCTAAGGGTCATTTTCTATTTTCTACATAAGACTTGTGCCGACTATAAGCAGTAGCCAACCTGTCCCTTATCACTCTGACCTTCTCTAAGTCCTCATGAATGATCTCTAGACCAAAAATGGATGACTCTCCAACCATAAACCACAAAACTAGAGACCTACAACTCTTACCATACCGTGCCTCAAATGGTGCCATCCCAATGCTGGAGTGATAACTATTATTATACAAGAACTCTATCAAAGGCAGATGGTCATCTCAATTACCCTTGAAGTCAATCACACACACCCTTAGCCGTCCTCCATATTCTGAATAGTGCACTTTGCCTGTCCATCAGTCTGAGGATGAAAGGCACTACTAAACTTCACCTGCATGCCTAAGCTCTTCTGGGAGGATCTCCATAAATGTGAAGTGAACTGAGCTCCTCTATCTGAAATAATAGACAAAGGAATCCCATGACATCACACTATCTCATCAATGTAGAGCTTTGCATAATCCTCGGCTCTGTAAGTAGACTTCACAAGGATAAAGTAGGCAGACTTAGTCATCCTGTCCACGATAACTCATATGAAGTCATGATGTCTCCTAGTCTTCGGAAGACCAACCACGAAGTCCATATTAATGGCCTCCTATTTCCAAGTTAGAACCTCAATAATCTGAGTAAGACCACCAGGCTTTAGATGTTCTGCCTTAACTTGTTGAAAATTAGGACACTTGGCTTCATATTTTGCGATGTCCTTCTTCATGCAATCCCAGCAATAGATCTGCTTAAGATCATGATACATCTTGGTGGAACCTGGATGTATGTAATATCTGGAACCATGGGCCTCTGCAATGATCCTAGTCTGCAAATGATCCACATCTGGTACACAGAGCCTGTCCTGGTACCTAAGTATGTCGTCATCTCCCAAAGCAAATGACTCATTCATATTAACGAACATTGAGTCCTTCAGCTCCATCAACACAGGATCAAGATGCTGACCCTCCTTGACTTCAACTACTAAGGATGATTCAGAACTAGGGTGAATTGAAACACCGCCACTAGTAAAGTCTACCAACCGCGCACCCAGTGTGTCCAATCTATGTATATCTTTCACCAATTCCTTCTTCCCATCCTTAAAGTGGGCAGTACTTCCCATGCTCATCCTACTCAAAGCATCAGCTACAACATTAGCTTTACTTGAATGGTAGTGGACATTCATATCATAGTCCTTCAAAAGCTCCTACTATCTCTGCTGACACAGAATCAACTCTCTCTGTGTGAACACGTACTAGAGACTCGTGTGGTGTGTGAATACATCCACATGAACCCCATACAAGTAATGTCTCCATAGCTTTAGTGCAAACACACAACTGCCAACTACAGTTCAGGAGTGGGATAATTCTTCTCATGAATCTTGAGATGTCTGGATTCATAAGCTATCACTTTACCACCCTACATAATAGCAAAACCCAAACAAACCCTAGATGCATCACAATACAAAGTGTAATTCTCACCACACTAAGGCACGGTAAGCACCGCAACTGAAGTGAGTCTGTACTAAAGCTTCTTGAAATTCTTCTCGCAAGCCTCTGTCCATTCAAACTTGGCCTTCTTCGTAGTCAATGTTTTTAATGAGGCAGCAATGGACGAAAAACCCTCCACGAACCTGCGATAATAACCAGGCTATCCCAAGATGCTACGAATATATGTGGGAGTAAGAGGTTTTGGCCAATTCTTAACAGCTTCCGTTTTCCTGGCGTCTACCTCCACACCTTTGTCGAACACAACATGACCTAGAAAGGTCACCGATCTAAGCAAAAATTCACACTTGCTTAATTAGGCATACAACTTATGTCTTAGTACATGCAAGGTTAGTCTCAAATGTTGTTCATTCTCTTCCTTGGTCTTAGAGTAAATGAGAATGTCATAAATGAATACTATGATGAAAGAGTCAAGGGATTCACGAAACACTCTGTTCATGAGATCCATAAATTTAGCAGGTGCATTTGTGAGACCAAATGAGATAACTAAAAACTCGTAATGACCATAACGGTATGAAAGGTTGTCTTTAGAACATCTTCATCCCTAACCCTGAGATGATGGTACCCTGAAAAAATATCAATCTTCGAGAAGAAACTAGACCCTTGGAGTTGGTCGAACAAGTCTTCTATTCTGGGAAGTAGATACTTATTCTTGATAGTGACTTTGTTGAGCTGCCGATAATCAATACACATTCTAAGGGTTCAAGCTTTATTTTTCACAAACAACACTAAAGCGCACCAAAGGGATATGCTCGACTGAATTAAACCCTTATCAGTGAGATCTTGTAGCTGCAGCTTCAACTCTTTGAGTTTAGCTGGAGCCATTCTGTAAGCAGGAATTGAAATTGCTTCAGTATTGGGTTCAAGTCGTTACAAAAGTCAATCTCTTAAGGGGGAGGAACTCCAGGCAAATCATCAGGAAATACATCTTTGAACTCATTCACTACAGAAATTGAGTCTATGGAAGGAATGTCGTGATCGTAATCATCAATACTCACAAGATGACATAATAACTCCTTGGACATCATTTTATTAGCATTAAGGTTAGAAATCAAGGGATTAGGATGACTCGAGTTGTACCCCTCCCAAACTATATCTTCTTCATTTGGGAAACAAAATATCACAACCCTACTACAACAATCAATGAAAGAATAACAACTATGAAGCCAGTCCACGCCAAGAATAACATTAAAATCATGCATTGGTAACTAAACCATGTCTGCACACATAGTCTTACCACATACATCTATTGGGCAATCTTTGTATACTCCATCACTTCTTACATTTTATCCTAAAGGTTTAATAATCACTATAGGATCATGTAAAACTTCATGCAATATCTAAAAAGTGAGAGCAAGAAAAAGAAGTTACAAAGGAAAGCGTAGACCTTAGATCAAGTAAAGCATAAACAGAAGTGGAGAATACTTGCAGCATACATGTGATCACATCAGCGGACTTCTCCTGCTCCTCCCTTCCCTTCAGGGCGTAGAACCTGTTCCTTTTAAGAGGCTTGGCTGCTCGTGCATCCTGTGGATTAGGCCTGGGCTGAGCATGCCTCCGGCTTAACCTCTTTTCTGTGGGCAGTCCTTAACCATGTGCCCGCTCTTACCGCAACTGCAGAAGGAATTAGTGCCCTGTCATAACTCTCCACTGTGAGCACGACCACACTTAGCACAATCCTTTTTGGGACGCTTCATCTCACCTCCATTGTCCTTTCTAGGCTCGGGTCTGCCTCCTCTAGGTGTTGTACTCCTCTGAGAGTTACAATTCCCTGAACTCTGTTGCCCCTTATTGAACCTGGAAACCTCAGGGACACCTAATTTTTTTCTATGGCCTCCATGGGTGGGACCTGCCTGATCTTGAGGCTTACGCTTCCTAGCATCACGAACGCCCCTCTTCTTGCTGCTATACTCTACCTTCTGGACATGCACCATCAACCTGGATAGGTCCAGGTTATCATGGAGAATCGCATACCAACACTCTTCCTCAAGATCTCAGTTGATTCCTATGAGCAACCTGCTTATGTCATCTCTACTGTAAGATACAAGGGAAGTAGCATACCTGGAAAGCTTAACTAACTTTAGGGAATAGTCCTTGACTGTCATGGATCCCTGCTTATTGTTTATAAACTCCTCAAACTTGGCATCCCTCATCTCTCTGGGAAGGAATCTCTCCACAAAGGCTGTCTTAAATTACTCCCAAGAGACTAAAACTCCACCAAAAATTCGGCTATCTTGCCACATCTTGCACCAAGTATGTGCAACATCCTTGAGTTGATAAGAAGTCAACTATTCTTTCTCAGTATATGTGGCCCCCACAGCCACCAAGATCTTATGCACCTCATCTACAAACTCCTGAGGATCCTCCGAATTCTTAGACCTTGTGAAAATAGGAGGATTCATCCTCGTAAAGTCTCTCAGCCTGTCAGCCATACTGCAAGCCGGTGGGTTCTCCCTCTGAACATTCTGTCGGTTGACCTGGTCAATCATGGCCTGGGCCTGCATAGTGATGGCTTGTTCCATCTGGGCCAGAGATGCCATAACCTCAGCATCAGTCAACCCAGCAGGGTTAACCGGCATAGCCATTGCTTTGACTGGAGCCTGGGGTGGAACCTGATTAACATTAGTATTTGCTCCTCCTCTCCTCTGACCAATGGTTCTACCAATATTTATTTTCTAAAAATAATAAAGTAATTATGTTAGACAAACTTATTAAATAGGGAAATCAGACATTAGGAAAAGGCACGATGAGATCACATGAAGGGAAATTTTCCTACGCATCATGCCGTCTCTAATTCAGGATAGTGGTGCACTTCACTACCATAACTTAGAAACTACTCAATGTGGTTGATGTTAAATTATTATCCTCGGAATTTAACCTAGTGCTCTGACACCAAATGTGTCATAATCGGAAGCTAGACCCCAGACGAGACCGGCGTCATTGACCTCTCAGAGGTCGCAAACAAGCCTACATACGTCATTGTTACTTCATCTAGGTTAATTTTAAAGGAAAATTTAAACTTTTTGTTTCTTAACATACATGCATACATACTACTTAACATCATAGGCGTTCACAAATCAACAATCTAATAAAGAGATAATCAAATGAAAGAATCAGTTCGTAATTTTATCAAACATATTTTTGCCAAAACCGCAGCAATACAAAGTCTGGACAAAAGTGGAAAGAAACACTATTGGAACATGATCCACTAGCTATAGCCTACATATTATCTAGATAAAAATGGTACACATCATTGAAAGCATAAGTGCCTACCGATTCCGGATGAAAGCTCCACGTCTGGATAGCTACAACATCAACCTATAAGCTCTAGCTTCCACCTGTGCCCGCACCTAAAATTGTAGAATTGTATGGGATTACTACACACTTGTACTAAGTACGGGTATATGCAAGCACACACCAAGGACATGCATGATTAAGAACAGCTCTTTCCTAACAACATAATTATGGAAGGTTATGTTATGGACTTGCCAAATTATGATTAGCAAAGTTAGTGAGCTTTACAAATTTGGATTAGGAAAGTGAGTGAACTTTCCAAATATGGATTAAGAAAGTCATTCCATGAGAGTAACATGCATCATCATACTTATCATATTGCACACAACACATAACATATTGCACATAGCACATAACATATTGCATATAACACATAACATATTGCATGTAGCACATAACATTTTTCATACCATTCATTCATATTCCATGAGACCTTGGAATAATGGACATGACATCATGACTTTCCAAAATGAGGGCTCAACATATGGGACCTCAACAATGGAGCCTTCTTTAGCAAACACAGTCATCTTCATTCATTCTTACATACTTCATTCCGTTTCATTCATAAGTTGTGTGAACACCAGTTATACCTAGGATGTAGTTTAAGACATTCATTGGGTTCGCTGTGCAATGATCATGAATGAACAAGTGTCATTTCATGAGTCTATATCACCTCTTGATTATCATATCCTAACACCTTTGGTATCATTCATTTCATTATGTGCATCATTTGAGGCTGTCCTTATTCATTCATGGGGAAATTTAACTTTAAACGACATAGATCATTTGAGCATCATGAAATCCTTATTCTCCCGCACACCGAAAAGAGGTGGAATCATCGTCCAAAGTGACCCAAGACATGCTAACATACATGGGAATTGAACCCCGCCACATCCCTATATTGGAAGTATATATGTTCAAAGACTAGGATATATAAGGAGACATATACCCGGCAGTGCCGGACAGTTTCATATCATGAGAGTTATGTGAACCTCTGACTTTTCCCGAAAGAAGGCATCACCGATCATCGCTAGTCTATCGGTGTTCAGCATAAAGTTCCATTACATTCAACTCATACGTCATGGAAAATGGCTTCTAGTATGAGGACATCATAGCTGGATAAATGATTTTCCATCTCATTATTAGTATTAAGTGTGTTAATCTCAATACTTTTATTAGAGTGGTCATAGAGAATGGACCTTCATTAACTTTACACTCTCATAGGTGAGTATGTTTTGGATAACATTTACTTAGGCTCATTTGACATTACTCTCATCTTTTACATTAGTCTCATATCATGTTGTCACCACATTCATTAAAATTAGAACATTTGATCTTCATAATTACTCACCCCAATTTTCGTGAATATTCATTTCATCATATGCCAATGCACTTGGTCATATAGTGTGTTTCACAATCCTACTTAATCCTTCTAGGACTTCATCATTTCATTGTTCATTTCATCATTTCTTTGTTCATTTCATCATTCCATTGTTCATTCCATCATGTGCCAATGCACTTGGCCATTTAGTGTGTTTTACACTCTTACTTAACCCTTCTACGGTTACATCATTTCATTACATACATCTTAGGTTCACTTATTTTTAAATGTACGCAAGACTTATGGATCTATACACACAAGCGAAGAGGCTTTATTCATTGTTCGTTTAAGTGATTCATATCTTCCTAAGATTATGTGGTACAAGACTTATGCATCTTGTATGTATGCCAAGATCTCAATTTCGATCTAAGTAGGCAACATTATTTTTGAATATTTAATTCACGTATGATTTATATACCAATACGGAATTTGGGAAAGGGAACCCGGTTTTCAAACCCATTGGACAACAGTTTACATTTTTCTTTTTATTTAATTTCGATCCACATGACATTGGGACCCTAGATCGAGCCCCAACATCAACGTTTCATTTTATTTCTTTCCTTTGAAAATTCTCTTCCTTGGCCGAGGGGTTGTGGGTTCGACCCCACATCCCTTTTTTTTGTTTTCCTTGAGTATATCTAGTTAACCATAAGGCAGTAAGATATAAACCCCACATCCTCACTTTATCTTCTTTTTAATTCTCCTTTACGGCCTAGAGGTCGTGGGTTCGATTTCCATGCCTCACTTTTATTTTATCTTGTCATTTCTTTTAATTCTCCTTTACTGTCTAGAGTCCATGGGTTCGATTCCCATTCCTCACATTTCTTTTATTTTAGTTTTTCTTACGTTCTGATCGAGAGGTTGTGGGTTCGAATCCCACTCCTCTAATTCTTAATTTTGTATTTTATTTTTCAGCCAAATACACCAGAGATCGAATCCCCTTAACCCTCATTTCTTTTCACATTTTTAGTGTATCTCACGGGTGAGATCGCGGGTACGAATTTTAGTGACCTCACCTAATTTACACTCGATTAATTTTCCATATTTTTTCATCTTGTTTTAGGCAAACCACACTTGCATGTTTATGGAAATTAGGTCACATTTCAGCTTACTTTCTTCAACATTTTCACTTGAACTCATAGGGTAATTCGTAGACTATTTAACAAGTTTTGGGGTGCATTTTTCATAGATTCGTTTAGCCAAGAGATTATCACTCAAATCAGACACATTTCATCTTACATGAACATCACGATTTACATAGGTTTATGCATGTAAAATAACAACCATAACATTACAATTTTGAGCATCAGTCCGTGAACATTAGTCACGGTCACATCCTTGCACACATATACACATAGTTACGGAAATACATAGATCGTCATTCATATGATTTCAAACACACAAACATAAACATATTTATCAGGAAAACATAACACACGCCTAATATCTACCGGCAAACATACCCAACCAAAGAATCATTGGGAGCTAGTTACAGGGACATGCAACGGGGAACAACCGTAGTTTTCGGATTGAATATTCTGACCTTAGGGGGATATTTAGAAAGGGACCAAAAGAGAAGAGAACCCCTACCTTTTATGATGTTCAAACCTTGAAGTTGCTGCCCAAACCTTCTCCAGCACTCATGTCCAAAACCAATTTTCAACACCAAACTTTTGACAGAAAATCCTCCCTTTGCCTAACATATTTTTGCTTAGCGTTTGATTTTATATTTTGTTGAGACTTCTTCAAGTGTGAATAACTTTTGTTTACCTACTGTGCTTGTACGTTATTTGTCCTAGAGATCGCGAACCAGAGTGATAGAGACGTGAGAGAGACATGAGCGTGAGAGGAGAGAGTTACCTTAGGCTTAGGATTCTAGTTTAGGACTTAGTCAAATAATGTTTAGTTAATTATTATAAAAATATGATTTCCCTTATATTTTAAATCAGCTAATCATAATAAATATTAATTATTTACATTAATTTACCAACATAAATTAAAACAAATTTAATTTATTGCTTCCACCTAGGTTCTAAACCGGGTGGAGCAAGACTTCACTCTAAGGGCCAAAATTTGGCCTTCTCCCCCCAAAATTCCGCTCCACCTTATTAAATAAATAATTAATTATATATTAAGGGTAATTACGATACTATCCTTATCCTAGAAAAAGACCATTTTACCCCTAGACCCTCTAAACTTAAGATTTCCCCCTTTTATGTCTGGTAAAGACTTATCCGAGTAAATTTTCATATTCGGGAGCCCTACATGTCTGGACCCAACCTTTCCTAGATCAACTAACTCCCCAAGATAGTTGGTTTGGATTTCGTAAGGTTTCAAAGGTCATGTTCTATGGGCTTCAATCCATGTGCACCCGGTCTAATTGTCGGCATTTTAGGTACTTTAACCATTATTTAGCATAGCTGTTTTTAGGGTTGATACAAAAACGACATCGTTCATGGCCTGAAAACATTAGTATAGTATGTGTGCATATGGAAAACAACAGCTGTAGACGTAGAAGAAAATAGACAAGGCGTACAATAATAAAACATGGTGTGTGCGCAATGATAGCTGGTACATTTCATGGCCTGCACACATTAGATATTTCATGTGCTAATCATCTCGGCAACATCGCTCATGGCATGCACGCATCAAAAATGCTACCCATCATCGGTCATGGCCTTCTTGCATTGGATGTGCATCTATGACTCACAACGTCTAACAACATCAGGCAAAATTGTCAAAGGCATGCATGCATCAAACGTGGTGTGTATGCATCAATCGGGTGACGTTAGTGAGGGCCTGAATGCATCGGCCAATAGTAGAAGACATTGGTCATGGCCTGCACTCATCAGCGGTATAATGTGTGTATATGGAAATATCGCCTGTTAATGTCAGAAAAAATTTGTTTAGGAATGCATGCATCAAACGTGATGTGTGCACATCAGCTAGGCGTTATCGGTAATTGTCTGCAAGCATCGGACGTAGCATGTGCGGATGTGGCAAAGAATGACTTCCAATGGAATCAACATCAGCCAAGGCCTATAAGCATCATGTGTGGCTTGTGCGTATCGACTGGGCGACATCATTTGTTGCCTACACTGTCAGCCAATGTCATATAAAATCTCCCTAGGCCTGGAAGCATCACTTATGGCGTGTATACATCGGTTAGGCGATATCAGTCGGGCCATGTGCACATCGGCCAACAACAAAAGACAGTGTTCATGGCGAGCACGCATTGAGCGTATCATGTTCGTATATGAAAGTTGAAGCCTGCCAATATCATACGAGATCTGCGAATTCATGCATGCAAAAAACGTTGTATGTGCATATAATCTAGGTGTCATCGGTCATGCCCTGCAAGCACCAGACATAGCATGTGTGCAAGTGGCAAATAACATCTTCAAGTAGCATCACCATCGCCAAGGATCTCAAGCTTTATGTGTAGCATGTGTGCATCAGATTGGTGACATCATTCATGGCCTACACATATCACTAATGTCATATGACATCGGCCAAGGACTGCGAGCATCAGTTGTGGTGTGTGCACATCGACTGGGCGACATTAGGGGTGCCCTATGCGCATTGGCCAACAGAAGTAGACAACGGTCTTGGCTTGCACGCATCGAGCGTAGCATGTGTGTATGTGGAAAACGATGCCTTGCAATGTAATAGGACATCTGCAAAAGAATACATACATCAAACATGGTGTGTGTGTATCGTCTAGGAGACATTAGTTATGCACTGTGCGCATCGGCCAACAGCAGAAGACATTGGTCATGACCAACACGCATTAGGTGTAGAATGTGTGTATATGGAAAATGATACCTGCCAATGTCAGGAGACATGTGGCAAGGCATACATGCATCAAGCCTTGTGTGTGCAAATCAGCTAGGCGTCATTGGTTATTTTTTGCAAGCATTGGATGTAGCATGATCCCAAGTGGCAAACAATGTCTTCCAATGAGTATCAGCATCAGCCAAGTCCTACAAGCTTGAGATGTGGCATGTGTGCATTGGTTGAGTGACATCATTCGTGGCCTACACAAATAGTCCAATGTCATATGACATCGACCAAGGATTGAAAGCATCAGTTGTGGCGTCTGCACATCAGCCATGCTAGATGAGTCATGGCTTGCATGCATCGGCCAACAAAAAAATGACAGCGGACATGGCATACACGAATTGGACATAGCATGTTCGTATATGGAAAATGATTCGTGCCAGTGAAAGACCACATCAGCCAAGGCATGGATGCATCAAACATGGTGTGTGCGCATCGAATGGTACACATCAGTCATGCAATGTGCACATCGGCCAACAGCAAAAGACATCGATCATGGCCTGCACGAATCGGGCGTAGCATGTGCTAATATGGAAAATGATACCACCCAATGTCAGGTAACATCTGACGAGGAATGTAGGCATCAAACGTGGTATGTGCACATTATCTAGGAGTAATCAGTCTTTCTCTAGAAGAATCGGATGTAGCATGTATGCCAATGGCAGACGACATCTTCCAATAGCATCAGCATCAGCCAAGGCATGCAAGCTTCATGTGTGGCATATGAATCTTTGTTGGGAAACATGATTCGTGGACTTCACACATTGACCAATGTCATATGAGATTGCCAAGTCCTGCAAGCATCAGTTGGGGCGTGTGCACATCAGTTGGGCGACATTAGTCATTGCCTGTGTGCATAGGCCAACAGAAGTGTAACATTCTGGAAAATCACATGTCCAATAAAGAGACCAGTAAGCCCTTAGGGTAGCCTATTAGGTGTACATAGGCACCCTAATGCCCAATATTGAGAAATATTGGGCATAGTATAGAAAAAAAATTGATAAGGGATATTAGTCAATTTTCTATATACGAATAAGAAATATACTTTTTGGGTTGTCATACCCCAATCTAAGATTTATGTTCAATAAATGTACCTACAATGAATACCCTAAGCTAAAATAAAATCAGTTCAGAATAGTTCACACAAACTACTAGGCATCCAAGCATAAAGCCTAGTACAATTCGACATGACCATTTAAAATAATCACGTAAATTAAGCAGTGCTCAAGGACATACTGAGGATCCTTGGGACAATAAGTAAATATTCCAAATAATACATAAAGAATAGTTAGTTAGTAAAGTACAACAAACCCATGTTCAAGCACATGGGCAAAGCAAATGACAATCGGCCAAAGGAAGGGGATCACCCTAACCAAATTCGGTTAGTGTATTTAAGGGGCAGCATGTGCGGACAGGTCCCTTCATGTGGTTCCTTACTTCATAACAAACTCTAGGTCCTAAATAACTGTCCTAAGTATCTAACTAACCTATGACTAACCGAAATGGTCCCACTATTGCACTCGATAACCTAGTACTAAACCGGGTTGACATTAACCTTGTACTACTTGAAGAGGCAACGTAGTACCTAACCTAGGATGGTCCGAAGAGTTAGTTAAGGTACTAACAACCTAGGCATACTTTATTAATTACCCTAGGCTACTTAATTAATTAATTTATCAACTTAATTAATTAATTTAAAGGGGGGAAATCGAAATCACAAAGCAATTTCCAGATTTCGGTGAAAACAAGAAAAGACAACCTAGTATCCAACCTAGGATGGTTCAAAGGATTGGTTATGATACTAATGACTTAAGGGTACTTTAGTAATTACCTTAGGTCACATAATTAATTAAAATAACAATTTAATTAATTTTTTTAAATTTTCAAAACGAAATCCTTACACTAATCTTGTATAATTAGAGAAACATCCTAGTACTTAACCTAGGATGGTCCGAATGGGTTGATTTTGGTTCCAAAGACTTAGGGTACTTTAGTAAATACCCTAGGTCCATAAATTATTTAGATTAAGGATTTAATAAATTAATATAAAGTCAAAATGTTTACCGAAACCATAGTCAATACAAATTTCTATATTTTCGAACAAGTCCATATTCTCCTATGTTTAGTCAACTTAAGAGCGGCGTTTTGGTAATTGATTCATTAGTTTATCAAATTAACGTATTAAAAAAAATTTATAATTCAATATCAGTTCCGAAACCTAAAAATCACTATAATAAAATTGAGACTCAAGACGCTAAAGAAGTAGGCGACAAAACTGCAAGAAAACGTAGAACGCTAAAGATTTTTGAGGCGAATTCAAGGTTTTCTTCAAGGTTTCGTGCAAGGTGATCTGCGTAGATTAAATACTACATATGTTATGGGTTTATATTCTGGACTTTTTTCTCCAATATAACTTTCTTTCCAACGATTCAATGATCTTGAAAACTAGGGTTGTTCCCGTGTTCTCGTCGAACTCCCCTGTCCCTAGTATCCTTTTCGATTCCATGTTGAATAGGTTAGAGGTCATGTTGTTGGTATGTGGTTGTAGCTTATCTTATGTGTAATATTATTGAATTATGAATGTCTATTAACCAATGAAGTTGTGATTGTACAAAGTTAAGTGCTTACAACGTGAATCATGAATCGACGATGAGTTAGTTACACCCGTAAATTTTTAAGTGTTGATATGTTTGTCCGAATGTTGTATTGTTGTTATTACGAAGTTATGAAGGTGTTAAATTCATCAAATTTTATTATGATGCTGTCCAGTATGTCTTAAAAATGTTACCCTCAAGTCATGAACTAAGATTGGTTAAGAGAATGATATAAGTTAAGATGTGTCAAAAAATGTTGAGTATGAAGATGATTACGGTTTGTTGTGCATACCTACTGTTAAGGTGACTTGTTGATGATGTTATGTTCGTTAAATGAATAATGTATCCAAAATTGAGTATGATTGAGTGAAACATTGTCTCATGCTAATAAAGAAGGTTATGAAGTCAATACCCAATTGCTTATGCCAATATTATCTTATGCAAATATTATATAGCCAAAATATTGAAATGATAACCCAAGTAATTCAATGAATGTAAATGTCTATAAATTTATGTTTTAAATGACTAAAAATATTGACTAATGAATAAAATACATGTATAACCAAGCATGAAAGAATGTAAAATTGGCCTATGCCAACAAAGATGGTTGTGTAATCTTTACCCAATTTTTTATGCCAATACTAACCATATGCCAATCTTGTGTAGTTATAGTATCAAATGATATTATAAGCACTTCTAAAGTAATTCAATGAATCAATAACCAAGGGCATTCCATTCATTGGACAACTCCCAACATGTTCTAAGAGAATGAACTATGAACATATGTGATTCATTGAAAGAAGTGATCATCGTCCATAAACGGTGAAATGAAGCTACTACACTAAAGTAAGGAACTAACTTGAATTATAACATAATTAAAGGGGTCTAAATTATGTAAGTGACCAGAATGGGGTGTTAAAGGAAGTGAGACAAGTCTTACTTACACTTAAGCTACTATGTTAAAAGAATACTCATGAATGAAGTTGTTAAAATGTGTGAGACTAGTATCTTTAACACCTAAGGATGATATGTAAGGACAATTCGCATTTCATCATTGTACAGTAAGGATGATATATATATAAGGACAGTTCACATTTGATCAATGTAATGTAAGGATGACAAGTCATCAAAAGAGTAAGTAAATCTCAATCTAGAAGCAAGCTTCTATAATGCTTGAGTAAACTCTAAAAGATAAAAAAGATAATGAAAGTGAGCACAGCACCGATAGACTTTTTATGAGCATGTGCTTGCACGTGTAAGTCTCATCAGACGAGGCTACCACCGAGGTGGATAAGTAGTTTCATTAAGTCCCTAGTCTTCGAGCTATGTCTAGCCAACATAGGAACTAGCCATTGGTTTCAAACTAAGCGAGTGTAACGACCTGTTTAGTCGTTTTGAGCAGCAGATTTTATTCTGGAAAAACTGTCTGAGTCGACGGAACCCCCGACGGACCGTCATGGGCACGACGGGCCGTCGAGGGGGTCTCGTTCCAAAATACTTAGAATTCTGAAATTTGGGTACTGAAATCGACTCTCTGAACTTGGCGACGACATGGCAGGACGGACCGTCGTGGGCACGACGGACCGTCACAGACCCTTTGGTGGAATTGAGTCTCTGAACTCTGTGACGGAGCAGCAGGACGGACCGT
>NC_028638.1:26308226-26308580 GCF_001406875.1 Solanum pennellii
TTAGTAATTTAAGGGGCGTTTTGGACTATTCCTGCTTTAATTATAAAGTTAGTGGGTTAATGTTAATAAGTCTAATTACTTGGGGGTTAAAAGAGATAACCTTGAGTTAATTAGTGGGATATTATTTCCATCTTTATACTTAATTATATGCTAACTAGGGTAAAAGAAAGAGGGTTTGAATAAGAGAAATAGAAACAACAAAGAGAGAGAGAGAGGATCGAACGTGAAAGGGAGAAACGAACGAAGAGGAAAACACAAGCTTTGGGGAATTTGCTTGTTTGATCACGAATCTTCGGTGGAGGTAGGTTATGGTTTATGCTATTCGTAGTAAACTCTTAATAGCGAATGATATGT
>NC_028638.1:26310916-26404250 GCF_001406875.1 Solanum pennellii
ATTGCCACCCCAACCTACCCCAGAGATGATCAATCAGGTTCTTGCTTATCTTAGCGGGTTATCTGATCAGGGCCAGACACCTCCTGTGTTTTCTTCACCAACACCTCAGGTTCCGGAAGTACAACAGGCAACTGCTGCGGCTCCCCGCATGGATACTCCATTGGAAATAGGCACGTTTCCTCGTCTGACTACAGGGCCTATAATGACAAGCGATCAGCATGAACTTTCCAGTAAGTTCTTGAAATTGAAACCTCCATTCTTCAAGGGTGCTGAATCTGAGGATGCCTACGATTTTCTGGTTGATTGTTACGAGTTACTACATAAGATGGGTATAATAGAACGGTTTGGTGTTGAGTTTGTGACTTATCAGTTTCATGGGAACGCCAAAATGTGGTGGCGGTCACATGTTGAGTGTCAACCAACAGAGGCACCACCTATGACTTGGGCGTCATTCTCTAGCTTATTTATGGAGAAGTATATCCCCCGGACTTTGAGGGATAGGAAAAGGGACGAGTTCTTGAGCCTAGAGCAGGGTAGGATGTCGGTCAATGCATATGAGGCTAAGTTTCGTGCACTATCTAGGTATGCCACTCAGCTTTGCTTCAGTTCACAAGAGCGGATTCGCCGTTTTGTGAAAGGGTTGAGGTCAGATTTGCGGATTTCAGCCTTACAGGTAGCGGCTACAGCGAAATCCTTCCAAGAAGTGGTAGATTTCGTGATAGAGGTGGAAGGAGTGAAGCCAGACGAATTCACTACGGCATCGACATCAAAGAGGTTTCGAAAGGGAGGTGAGTTTAATGGTTCTTACTCTAGAGGACAGGGTTCCGGAGGCTACTCAGTTCGACCCGTTCAGTCTTCACTACAGACTGTAGTTGGGGGTCCACCTCAGACCGGTCAACATTTCTCTGAGAGACCTAAGCTTGAATCCAGAGAGTGTTATGGATGTGGGGAGACTGGACATATTAGGAGGAATTGTCCAAAACAGAGTTATAGACCCCCAATAGCTAGAGGTAGAGGTGGTCATGGTAGAGGCCGTTATTCTGGAGGACGTGGTGGCCGAGGTAATGGTGGTCACCAAAACGGCCGGGGTGACGGACAAACTGGAGCTACTACAACACCACATGGTAGGGGCAACGGGCAGACAGGTGATAGGGCCCATTGTTACGCTTTCCCTGGGCGGTCTGAAGCGGAGACATCAGATGCTGTTATCACAGGTAATCTTTTGGTTTGTGATTGCATGGCTTCTGTATTATTTGATCCTGGCTCCACATTTTCATATGTATCTTCCTCATTTGCTACTGGTCTTAATTTACATTGTGAATTGCTTGACATGCCTATTCGTGTTTCTACTCCGGTGGGTGAGTCTGTGATAGTTGAAAAGGTATATAGGTCTTGTCTGGTGACTTTTATGGGGAGCAATACTCATGTAGACTTGGTTATCTTAGAAATGGTTGATTTCGATGTAATTCTGGGTATGACTTGGCTTTCTCCAAATTTTGCAATCTTAGATTGTAATGCTAAAACTGTAACGTTGGCCAAGCCTGGGACAGATCCGTTAGTGTGGGAGGGTGACTACACTTCCACTCCAGTTCGTATCATCTCCTTTCTTCGTGCTAAGAGAATGGTTAGTAAAGGGTGTTTAGCTTTCTTGGCACACCTCAGGGATAATACTACCCAAGTACCTTCAATTGAGTCGGTTTCGGTAGTCCGTGAGTTTCTGGATGTGTTCCCTGCAGACCTTCCTGGTATGCCACCGGATAGGGATATCGACTTTTGCATTGATCTGGAGCCGGGTACTCGCCCCATTTCCATACCTCCTTATAGAATGGCTCCAGCAGAGTTAAGGGAGTTAAAAGCCCAACTTCAAGAATTGTTAGGGAAAGGCTTTATTAGACCGAGTGCATCCCCTTGGGGTGCTCCTGTTTTGTTTGTGAAGAAGAAAGATGGGAGTCTTCGGATGTGCATAGATTACCGGCAACTAAATAAAGTAACTGTTAAGAACAGGTATCCTCTTCCTCGCATTGATGATTTGTTCGATCAGTTACAAGGTGCTTGTGTCTTCTCTAAGATTGACTTGAGGTCTGGTTATCATCAATTGAAAATACGGGCAGCAGATGTGCCAAAGACTGCTTTTCGAACCAGGTATGGGCATTATGAATTCTTGGTAATGTCCTTTGGACTAACGAATGCCCCTGCTGCTTTCATGAGCTTGATGAACGGGATTTTTAAGCCATATCTGGATCTCTTTGTGATCGTATTTATTGATGATATACTGATATACTCCAAGAGTAAGAAGGAACATGAGGAGCACTTGAGAATTGTGTTGGGAATGTTGAGGGAGAAAAAGCTTTATGCCAAATTCTCCAAGTGTGAGTTTTGGCTAGATTCAGTGTCCTTCTTGGGGCACGTGGTTTCTAAGGATGGAGTGATGGTGGATCCTTCTAAGATCGAAGTAGTGAAGAATTGGGTAAGACCTACTAACGTGTCAGAAATAAGAAGCTTTGTTGGTTTAGCCAGTTACTACCGTCGATTTGTCAAGGGATTCTCTTCTATTGCTTCCAAATTGACGAACTTGACTAAGCAGAATGTTCCATTTGTATGGTCGGATGAATGTGAGGAAAGCTTTCAGAAACTCAAGACCTTGCTGACTACCGCACCTATCCTTACCTTGCCAGTAGAGGGTAAGAACTTCATTGTGTATTGCGATGCATCCTATTCTGGTTTGGGTGCAGTGCTAATGCAAGAGAAGAACGTAATTGCGTATGCTTCGAGGCAATTAAAGGTGCATGAACGTAATTATCCGACCCACGATTTGGAGTTGGCTGCGGTAGTGTTTGCATTAAAGCAATGGAGACACTATCTATATGGGGTTAAGTGTGAAGTCTATACGGATCATCGTAGCCTACAGTATGTCTTTACTCAGAAAGATTTGAACTTGAGACAGAGGAGATGGATGGAACTACTGAAGGACTACGATGTAACCATCTTGTATCACCCAGGAAAAGCTAATGTTGTGGCAGACGCCTTAAGTAGAAAAGCAGGGAGCATGGGTAGTCTAGCTCACTTACAAGCTTCTAGACGCCCATTGGCTAGAGAGGTTCAGACTCTGGCTAATGACCTTATGAGGTTGGAAGTAAATGAGAAGGGAGGATTTTTGGCCAGTGTGGAGGCGAGATCTTCTTTTCTTGACAAGATCAAGGGAAAACAGTTTGATGATGAGAAACTAAGCCGAATTCGGGATATGGTGTTGCGAGGAGAGGCTAAAGAAGCAATAATGGATGAGGAAGGTGTTTTGAGAATTAAGGGAAGGGTATGTGTGCCCCGTGTTGATGATTTGATCCACACTATTCTTACAGAGGCTCATAGTTCCGGATATTCTATACATCCTGGTGCAACCAAGATGTACCGTGACCTAAAGCAACACTTTTGGTGGAGTAGAATGAAGCGCGACATTGTTGATTTTGTTGCCAAATGTCCAAATTGTCAGCAAGTAAAGTATGAACACCAGAGGCCCGGAGGAACACTTCAGAGAATGCCCATTCCCGAATGGAAGTGGGAAAGGATTGCAATGGACTTTGTGGTTGGTCTTCCAAAGACATTGGGTAAGTTTGATTCTATTTGGGTAATTGTGGATAGGTTAACTAAGTCTGCTCACTTCATTCCGGTCAAGGTGACTTACAATGCAGAAAAGTTAGCCAAACTCTATATCTCAGAGATTGTTCGGTTGCATGGAGTTCCACTCTCCATCATATCAGATAGAGGTACGCAGTTTACTTCTAAGTTTTGGCGAACATTGCATGCCGAATTGGGTACTAGGTTGGATCTTAGTACTGCATTCCACCCTCAGACAGATGGGCAGTCTGAGCGAACGATTCAGGTATTGGAGGATATGCTTCGTGCATGTGTGATAGAATTTGGTGGTCATTGGGATAACTTCTTACCCTTAGCAGAGTTTTCATACAATAATAGCTATCACTCAAGTATTGATATGGCTCCATTCGAAGCATTGTATGGGAGGAGATGTAGGTCTCCCATTGGTTGGTTTGATGCATTTGAGGTTAGACCTTGGGGTACTGATCTTTTGAGGGATTCATTAGAGAAGGTGAAATCTATTCAAGAAAAGCTTTTAGCGGCTCAAAGTAGGCAAAAGGAATATGCAGATCGAAAGGTTAGAGACTTGGAGTTTATGGAGGGTGAGCAAGTCTTGCTGAAGGTTTCACCCATGAAAGGGGTGATGCGGTTTGGTAAAAGAGGTAAGCTAAGCCCAAGGTATATTGGACCATTTGAAGTACTTAAGCGAGTAGGGGAGGTGGCTTATGAATTAGCCTTGCCTCCAGGGCTGTCAGGAGTGCATCCGGTATTTCATGTGTCTATGTTGAAAAGATACCATGGGGATGGAAACTACATCATTCGTTGGGATTCAGTTCTGCTTGATGAGAATTTGACTTATGAGGAGGAGCCTGTTGCCATTCTAGATAGAGAAATTCGCAAGTTGAGATCAAGGGAGATTGCATCCATCAAAGTTCAATGGAAGAATCGACCAGTTGAAGAGTCCACTTGGGAGAAGGAGGCTGATATGCGAGAAAGATACCCACACCTGTTTACAGATTCAGGTACTCCTTTTTGCCCTTGTTTTTCTTCTTGTGATCGTTCGAGGACGAACGATGGGTAAATTGGTATCTATTGTAACGACCTGTTTAGTCGTTTTAAGCAGCAGATTTTATTTCTGGAAAAACTGTCTGAGTCGACGGAACCCACGACGGACCGTCATGGGCACGACGGGCCGTCGAGGGGGTCTCGTTCCAAAATACTTAGAATTCTGAAATTTGGGTACTGAAATCGACTCTCTGAACTTCGTGACGACATGGCAGGACGGACCGTCGTGGGCACGACGGACCGTCACAGACTCTTCAAGGAAATTGAGTCTCTGAACTTTGTGACGGAAGCAGCAGGACGGACCGTCGCAGGCACGACGGGCCGTCACAGGCTGCGTAATCCCAGGCTGGGTCGGATTTCTGTTAAGTAATTTAAGGGGCGTTTTGGACTATTCCTGCTTTAATTATAAAGTTAGTGGGTTAATGTTAATAGGTCTAATTACTTGGGGGTTAAAAGAGGTAACCTTGAGTTAATTAGTGGGTTATTATTGCCATCTTTTATACTTAATTATATGCTAATTAGGGTAAAAGAAAGAGGGTTTGAATAAGAAAAATAGAAAGAACAAAGAGAGAGAGAGGATCGAACGAGAAAGGGGGAAACGAACGAAGAGGAAAACACAAGCTTGGGGAATTTGCTTGTTTGATCACGAATCTTCGGTGGAGGTAGGTTATGGTTTATACTATTCGTAGTAAACTCTTAATAGCGAATGATATGTGTTGGGTAGTATTATAAAGTCTTCTATATGCTTAATTGTGTGCATGCATGATGTGATTTTATATATATAATTGTGATGAAACTAGCATGATGAGGCTATTGAATCTTGAACCCTAATTTTACTTTGTTATTGATGATGCCTTGGTATAAAAGAAGGCTTGATGAACTAAAGTAATGAGATTAGGGGATCGGGTGTCACGTTCCGACACCAGGATAGAAATAGTGGATCGGGTGTCACGTTCCGGCACCAGGATAGAATATATATATGGATCGGAGTGTCACGTTCCGACACCAGGATAGTATATGGATCGGGTGTCACGTTCCGGCACCAGGATAGAATATGTATCGGAGTGTCACGTTCCGACACCAGGATAGTATATGGATCGGGTGTCACGTTCCGGCACCAGGATAGTATATGGATCGGAGTGTCACGTTCCGACACCAGGATAGTATATGGATCGGGTGTCACGTTCCGGCACCAGGATAGTATATGGATCGGAGTGTCACGTTCCGACACCAGGATAGTATATGGATCGGGTGTCACGTTCCGGCACCAGGATAGTATATGGATCGGAGTGTCACGTTCCGACACCAGGATAGTATATGGATCGGGTGTCACGTTCCGGCACCAGGATAGTATATGGATCGGAGTGTCACGTTCCGACACCAGGATAGTAGTTGTGGAGCGGAGTGTCACGTACCGACACAAGAGAAATAAAGATAATGAAATCTTGAAATATGTTAATATACTCAATCTAAAGAACATGTTTCCCAAAAGAGTATGGTGTGGAGGCTTGAGTCCTCATAGATATGTTCGGTGATGTTATAAATGATTTTTATACTTGTTGCTATCACCTGTTAAGAATATTAGTTGATTTTATGATGTTATCTGAGATATACTGTTTTCTATTTTGAGTTGGCCGATGATATCTACTCAGTACCCGTGTTTTGTACTGACCCCTACTTGCATTTGTTTTCTTTGTTAATTGTGGAAATGCAGCAAACGTACCGTCGTCTTCAACTCAACCGCAACTCTAGCCAGTCTTCATTACATCGGATTTCAGGGTGAGCTAATGCTTCTAGCTTGGACTGGATCTTCTTCCTCATGTCTTGATGCCTTGAAGTTCCGGCATGGACTAGCTTTTGTTTATTTTAGCTTCTTAGAATACTCTTAGTTTAGTAATTTGATCATAGATGTTCTTGTGGTGATGACTTCCAGATTTTGGGGAATAATAGATGTTGAATTTTAGAAGTTATTGAATTGGTTTTTATTAATGAGTTTAAGTCTTCCGCATTACTTTCTGTTGATAGTAAATTGAAATGTTAGGGTTTAGATTGGTTGGTTCGCTCACATAGGAGGGTAAGTGTGGGTGCCAGTCGCGGCTCGGTTTTGGGTCGTGACAGCGAGGTAGGTATTTTCGGTTAACCTTTGGCCGGTGATTCCACCTCTTTTTGGTGTGGGGAAGACACTAGATTTTATGTTTAGCTCACATGATCTATGTCGGATAATGCACAAAACATGTTCTTGGTTCACTATATCCATGTGCCACTCCTTTTAGTGTGGAGTGAACACTTGAGATGGATTCACCATAGCGGGGAATCACCCCTTTTCGATGTGGGGCAGACATTGGATTACATGAGTAGCTCTCATGATATAGATTCATTTTAACCGGTGAATCACCTCTTTTTCAGTGTGGGGAAGACACTGGATTTCATGTTTAGATCGTATAATCTTATTCCTAATTATGTCACTAAGAAAGGAGAATGAATAATGATGATGGAACGTATGTTCAAAGTGAGCAATGAAGAAGAGCTTAATAATGTCAATTGCCAATATCACACTCATGAAGTTTCAGTAAATAATGGGAAAAGCCGAAAAAGATTGGCCAATAATTATTTGTTATATGGTGCCAATAAAGGGAAGTCGAAACATAATGTTAACTAAATACATCATAACTTCCCTAAGATGAAAGTAATGAAATAGATGGCATAGCCAATAGAGAATGGCTTATGAAATGTTAATGAATACATAGTGTAAAGAATGACTCATGATAAGGTAGGAAAATCATTCCTTAGTCCTTGGATTACTTACATCGATTCATTGAGGGTATGGGATTACAATGAATCATTGCACTTGTAAGTAAAATGACTAAAAGAATTATTAAACTTCACAACAACAAGAAGAAAAACATTGAAAATAAAACTGAGTATAGAGAGGTGAGCTCTCGGGTTAGAAAGAGCAATTTTTCAAATCTCGCCAGAGTGGTTCTAAAATTATGTTGATGATACTAATGTCTTGTAATCATATAGAAAATAAGTTGTGTGCTTTGAATGTATTAAAATACATCATATTCATACCACAATTCACAACTAACAAATTAGGAAAGTCTAGTGACTACACTTTCCATAAATGGCATGTTGATTAGGAAGAGCTTTCATTGATCATGCATAGCTTTATGTGTATAGTACAAGTGGTGTACTAACCCTATACAATTAACTATTTTTATTGGTGCAGGTCAGAGGACAAATTGAAGACACTTGCAGCGGTTTGGACATCAGCGTTCTCCAAACTATATGGTAGGTCCTCTTGATTTCGAGGATGCTACAGTTTTAGTCTAGCCTTAGTTTTAGACATAACTAGTGCATATTGTCCCTAGCATTTCTTTCGTATTTTCATTTCGAAGCTTTGTAATAAGGCCGTGTTTGTCAAACTATTTATGATATATTCATCTTATATTTCTAATTTATTCTTATGATAGATGGTTGTTTAATTTACATTGAACTTAGTACATGATG
Source organism: Solanum pennellii (assembly GCF_001406875.1). NCBI lineage: Eukaryota > Viridiplantae > Streptophyta > Magnoliopsida > Solanales > Solanaceae > Solanum > Solanum pennellii. The sequence goes on from NC_028638.1 coordinate 26,319,083, forward strand.
CAATTAAGTATTAACTATATGAATTCTATGTAAACTTCATACTTATAAAAAGTTCTAAATTTTCCGCTAAATTAACCATATGAATATGATGAATGCAAGAAAAGTTTTCTCTGCGACCTCTAAGAGGTCAACGACGCCGGTGGTGGTCCGAATTCCTGAATCCGGGTCGTGATAAGAAGAACACAATGATCATGTCCTGCACGCATCCGGCGTAACATGTGCGTATATGGAAAATAACGTTTAACATTGTGTGGTGACATCTGCCAAGACATGCATGCATCAAATGTGGTGTGTTTGCATCGGCCAAAAGCAGAAGACATTTGTCATGCACTACACGCATCGGGCGTAGCATGTGCGTATATGGAAAACGAACTGCCAATGTCAAGGGACATGTGAGAAGACATTTGTGCATCAAACGAGGTGTTTGCGGATAAGATAGGGGTCATCTCTTGTTGTTTGCAAGCATCGGATGTAGCATGCGTGCAAGTTGAAAACGACGTCTTCCATTGGCATCAACATTAGCCAAGTCCTGCAAGCTTCAGGCGTGGCATGTGTGCATTGGATGGGCTACATTATTTGTGGCCTACACACATAGGCCAATGTAATATGACATCAATAAAGGCATGCAAACATTAGTTGTGGGGTGAGCACATCGGCTGGGCTACATGAGTCGTGGCCTACGTGCATAGGCCAATAGAATAAGACATCAGATATGGCCTGCAAGAATTGGGCATATCATGTTTGTACATGGTAAACGACGCTTGATAGAATCAGGACACATCTGTCAAGGCACGCATGCATCAAATATGGTGTGTGCGCGTCGACTAGGAAACAGAAGGCATGGCATGCGTGCATCGAAAACAGTATAAGACATCGGTTATGGTCTGCACCAATCGGGCGTCACATGTGCATTGAATTTAAACGAGGCCAGCCAATGTCAGGAGACATTTGCCAAGGCATGTATGCATCAAATGTTGTGTGTGCAGATCAGCTAAGCGTTATCGGTCATTTTTGCAAGCAACGGAAGTAGCATGTGCGTAAATCGAAAATGGTGTCTGCCATTGTAAGGAAATATCTTCCAAGGCATGCATGCATCAAACGTGGTTTGTTCACATTTGTTTGGCGTCATCGATCATGGTCTGCAAGCATCGGACGTAGCATGCGCGCATTGACTGGGCGACATCAGTTGTGGCTTGCTTGCGTATTCCAATATAAAGTAATATCGTCAAAGGCATGCACACATAAAAATTGTGTGTGCGAATCGATTGGGTGATATCTGTCGTGGTATGTGTGCATTAGACAAAGGCAGAAGATATTGGTTATGGCCTACACGCGTCGAATGTTGCATGTGTTTGAATTGGCAAACGATGTCTGCCAATGTCAAGAGGCATAAGCCAAGGCATTAACACATCAAATATTGTGTGTGAGCGTCCGCTAGGGGACTTCGATCATGGTCTGCACACATCAGACATTGCTTTTCTGAATATAGCGAACGACTTCTGCCAATTGCATGAACAACAGCCAAGGCCTGCAAGCATCACCCATGGCATGTGCGTATCGCTAGGGCGACAGCATTCATGTCGTGCGAGCATCGACCAATGCGTGCATGAATAAAAAGTGGAGTGTGTGCATCAGCTGGGCGACATCTATTGTGTCTTGATTGATATTTACAATGTTAGGCGACATCGTCCTAGGCATGCACGCATCAAACATTGTCTGTGCGCATCGATTGGGCAACATTGGTCGTGACAAGTGGGCATTGGACAACGACAGAAGACATTGGTCATGGCCTGCACGCATTGGATGTTGCATGTGCTTGTATTGGCAAACAATGTCTTGCAATGTCTTGCAGTATTGGTCAAGGCATGCATACATCAAATATGGTGTGTGCTCATCGGTAGGAAACATCGGTCATGGCATTCATGCATCAGACATAGCATGTGCGCATGTGGTAAACAACGTGTGCCAATTACATCAGCAACAACTAAGGCCTGGAAGCATCACCTATGGTGTGTGCGCATCGGTAGGGTGACATCGCCCATGGCTATCGAGCATCGGCCAACATTAGATGACATCGTCCAAGGCCTGCACGCATCAAACGTCGAGTGTGCGCGTCAGCTGGGCAACATCATTCGTGGCATGTGCATATCGGTTTAGCGACATCGGACTCAGCATTCACGCATCGGTCAAGCAACGTCGGAGACGTTAGATGACATCGGCCAAGGCCTGCACGCATCAAACGTGGAGTGTGCGCATCAGCTGGGCAACATCATTCGTGGCATGTGCACATCGGTGTGGCGACATCGGCCTTAGCCTTCACGCATCGGTCAAGCAACGTCGGCTAACGACAGACAGCATCATCAAAGGCATGCACTCATCTGACGTGTCCTGCGCACAGCTACGTCACTCAATGACAGTTACCATTACTCAAGGAATGCATGCATCTAATGTGGCGTGTGAGCATCACATGGCAAAATTCGCGTCTTTGATTCAGTATCAACTGATTTTTACAAGCATCTGACATGGAATTTGCACTTTGTTCAATGACACGCATCATTGGCCATGAGACGTTAGTCATGGGATACCCGCATTAGTCGTGGCCTTTGCACCTTGCTCGGTTGACGTTGATCGTGGACTGTCCGCATTGTGCACATTACATAGTCGTCTTCGGGCTTGTAGAATGTGCACATTGACTGGGCGACATAGCTTGTGGCCAACTTGCATCGGCTAATTTCAGGCAACATTTACCAACACATACCCGTATCGGTCAACGTCATATAAAATCACTTTAGGTTGGGAAGCATTAGTTGTGGCCTTTGCGCATTGACTGGGAAACATCGCTTGTGGCTATCTTGCAGCTGCCGACGTCATGCGAGATGATCGAAGGCATACACGCATCAAACATTATGCGTGTGCATCGATTGGGTGACATCAGTTATGGCCTTTATGCATTGGCCAAAGGTAGTTAACATCGGTCATGGCCTGCACACATCAGATAATTCATGTACTTGTATTGGCAAACAATCTCTTCCAATGTCAAGCGGCATCAGCCAGGGCATGCACGCATTGAATGTGGTGTGTTCGCATCGGCTAGGTGACATCGATCATGGCATGCACGCATTAGACGTAGATTGTGCGCATGTGTCGAATGACGTCTCCCAATGGCATAAGATACAACCAAGGCTTGTAGGCATCACCCATGGCGTGTGTGCATCGGTAGCGTGACATTGGTCATGGCCTACAAGCACCGGCCAACGTTACATGACATCGACAAAGGCCTGCATGTATCAAGCGTGGAGTGTGTGCTTTGACTGGGCGACATTAGTCGTGGCATGTGCAAATCGAATTGGCTACATCGGTCATGAACTGCACGCATCGTTCATGCAACGTCAGTCAACGACAGATAACGTCATCAAACACATGAACGCATCAGACGTGTCTACGCCTATTGACAGGCTACGTCACTTAACGGAAGGTACAATCATTCAAGGAATGCATGCATCTAATGTTGCATGTGCGCATCGTCTGGGAAAAAATGGCTTCTTCCGTTCAACGGTACACGTCATCGACCAAGATACATTAGTCGTTTAGTACCCGAATTAGTCGTGGCCTATGCACCTTGCTCAGCCAACGACGACCGTGGACTGCCCACATTGTGAAAGTTACTTAGTCACCTTTGGGCGTGAGCAACAAATATCGTTCAGCCAACGTTTGAGGGGGCCTGAACCCTGTCACCCTTCACCCACACACAACTGTCAGCGACATCAGACATGCCTTGCCCGCATCATCTTTGGCATGCACACAACGTTAAACTAGCATCGAATGAGGCCTCCATACATCGATTTGCCGACGTCGAACGTGGGTTGCCTACATCGTATTTAGCATACACACATCGGTCTGTCAATGAAAAATGTCGTCTTAATACATCGTTCATGGCCTGCATACAATGGTCTGGGGACGTCAGACGTTGCATGACCGGTTTGTTATAATAAAGGAACTTAAGGTCACAATATTTATTTGTGATTTTTTGGCGTTAATTTCATATTTTTTTTCATAATTTTCCAATTTTTAATTAATTAATTAATTACTCATTTTTGGGATTTGCCAAGACAAAAATAATTATTCAAAAAATAGTTGATATTGTTGAATTTAATGTTACTATAATTATATGTGAATTTTTGACCTAAAGTTTATTTATTTTATCATATTTTTCCTATTTTTTAAAAATTAATTACTCATTTTAGGGAATTGACAAAAAAATTTAAATTCAAAAGTTGTTCAATTTAAGGTAACTATATTTATTTGTGAATTTCAGGAATTATTTTTATATATTCTTTAATCATATTTTACCTACTTTTTATAAATTAATTACTCATTTTTGAGATTTTTTCAAAAAGAAATTACAAAAAATTGCAGAAATTGTTGAATTTAAGGTTACTCTATTCATTTGTGAATTTTTGGCATTAATTTTGTATTTTTATCACATTAATTCTATTTTTTCTAATGAATTATTCAAAAAGAATTGTTGAATACTATATTTATATATATGGAAGGTATTTGTGATAAAAAGTAAATATGTGTTTTTACCTTGTAACGTACATATTTGAGTTGTACATGTTCATTATGATTTATCGGAAAAACTATGTCTACTCCTCTAATTAAGAATTGGCGCAATAGAATCAATGGCTTTATGTGGGTCACACATAGGACATTGTATGTGGGAATCAGACATGCCCATCGATGAACGACAAAAGACATCGGTCATTGCCCGCACACATTGGACATGCACATATGGAAAATGAAGTCCACAAACAAGAGGCGATATCCTTGAAGGTCCGCATATATCGAACGTGGTGTCTGCGCATCAAGGAGCGACATTAGTCGTGGCTTGTGCATATCGTCCAATGGAAGACGACATTGGTCATGGCCTGCACGCAACGGCGTAGCATGTGCTCATAGGGCAAATTACGTTTTGAGATGTCAGACGACATCTACAAAGTCAGGCATGAATCAAACATGGTATGTGCGCATCAGCGTGTCATCATCGGTCCCTATTTGCAAGAATCGGACGTAGCATGTGCACCAGCGGAAAACGACATCATCCAATGGCATCAGCACTAGCCAAGGCATGCAAGCTTCATGCATGGCGTGTGAGCATCGGCTGGGAGACATCAAACGTGGCTAACATGCATTCACCAATGTCATATGACATCGACCAAGGGCTTCAAGCATTAGTTGTAGTGTGTGCACATCGGCGGGGCGACCTTAGTTGTAGCCTGTGCGCATCAACAAACAGTAGAAGATAGCGGTCATGGCCTGCACGCATCGAGCGTAGATTTTGCGTATATGGAAAACGACGTCTCCCTATGTCAGGAGACATTTTCAAAGTCATGCATGTATCAAATGTGGTCTGTGCACATCCTCTAGGCTTCATCGGTCATGGCTTGCAAGCATCGGACGTAGCATGTGCGCAAGTGGCAATAAAGCCTTCCAATGGTATGAACATCAGCCAAGGCCTGCAAGCTTCACTCGTGGTGTATGTGGATGTCCTGGGGGACATCATTCGTGGCCTACACACATCGACCAACGACATATGTTATCGTCCAAGGCTTGCAAGCATTAGCTGTGGCGTGTACGCATTGACTAGGCAACATCGGTTCTGGCCTGCTTGCATCAGCAAATGTTAGCAACATCGTTCAAGGAATGCACGAATCAAACATAGTGTGTGTGCATCTATTGGGGTACATCGTTCGTGGCCTGCACGCATCGGCCTAAGGTAGCCGACATCAGTCATGGCGTGCATGCATTAGATGGTGTGTGTGCTCGCATTGGCCAAAAGTATATGCCAATGTCAGGCGGCATCGGTCAAGGCATGCACACATCAAATGTGGTATGTGCGCATCGGCTAGTTGACATCGTTCAAGGCCTTCACGCATTAGACATACCTTATGTGCATGTGGTGAAGGACAACTGTCTGTTGCATCAACAAAATCCAATGCCTACAAGCATGAACCTTAGCGTGTGCGCATCGGTAGGGCGACATCGGTCATGACCTGCGAGCATCGGCCAATGTCAGATGACACTAGCCAAGTCCTGCATGCATCAAATGTGGAGTGTGTGCATTGGATGGGCGATTTAAGTTGTTGCATAGGCATATCACCTTGGCGACATCGGTGAAAGCATGCAAGCATTTGTCACACGACATTGGCCAACGACATACAATATCATCAAAGGCCTGCACGCATCTGGCGTTTCCTACACGCATTAGCAAGCTACGTCACTCAATGACAGGTACCATCAGTCAAGGCATGCGTGCATATAACATTGCATGTGCGCATCGGCTAGGCAAAATTGGCGTCTTTAATTTAGCATCAACAAATTTGTACATCCATATGACTTTGAATGTGCACATCGCCCAACGGTAAGCCTCGTTGGCCAAGAGATATGGTCGTGGAGTACCCGCATCAGTCGTGGCCAATGCAACTTGTCAGGTGACGTCGACCGTGGACTACCCGTATTGTGCACATTACTTAGTCGTCTTAGGGCGTGGCCTACAAAATCATTGAACCAATGTTTGGCGCGGCCCTGCTCTCGTCACTCTTGGCCTACACACATCTGTCAGCGATGTCGCATATAACCTACCCACATCGATTTTGGCATGCACACAATGTTAAAAAAACATCAGATGTTGCTTAAATACATCAATTTGGAGACGTCAAACGTGGGATGACCTACCTTATCATAATTAGCATACACGCATCGGTGTGGCAACGTTAAATGTCGTCTTGCTGCATCGTTCGTGGTCTACATACACAGGTTTTGGCACTTCGATTTTTGTGTGACTGCATTGTTGAAATAAAGAAACCTAAGGTTACTATATTTATTTATGAATTTTTGGAATTAATATATATTTTTTTTGTATAATTTTCCTATTTTTATTAGTTACTTACACGTTTTTGGGATTGCCGGGAGAAAAATAATTACTCAAAAAATAATTGAAATTATTGAATTTAAGGTTAGTATAATAATATGTGATTTTTTGTGTAGGTTTTATATTATTATTGTATTTTTTTATATTTTATTAATTAAATACATATTTTCAGGATTTGTCCAAAAAAATAAAAATTCAAGAAAATGTTGAAATCGTTGAATTTTAGGTAACTATATTTATTTGTGAATTCTTAGTGTTAATGCTATATTTTTATCACACTTTTCCTATTTTTTTTAAATTAATTACTAAATATCGAGATTTGCTCAAAAAAACAAAATCTACAAAAAAAATTGTTGAAAATTTTGAATTCAAGGATACTCTATTTATTTGTGAACTTTTGTTTTTAATTTTATATTTTTATCATATTAGTTATATTTTTATTAATTAATTACTCATATTCGTGATTTGCGGAAACAAATAAAAATTCAAAAAAATTGTTGAAAACTATAATTTTATATATATAAAAGTTATTTATGATAAAAAAAAATGCAAGTTTGTACTTTAGAACATACATATTTGGGTTATACATGTTCATTATGATTCATTTGAAAAACGATGTCTAATCCTCTAAGTAAGAATCAGCGCAACGTAATCAAGGTCTCCTTGTGGGTCTTGCTTCGGACGTAGCATGTAGGCATCAAACATACATATCAGCGAACGATAGACGACATCGGTCATGGCCCGCACGCATTCGACGTGCGCAAATGGAAAATGATGTCTACTAACATTAGTAGACTTTCTCAAAGACCCGCACGCATCAATAAAAGTTTATGCATATCGTCGAAGAAAAATTATTCGTGTCTCGCGCGCATCGGCTAACGGAAGACGACATTGGTCATGTCCTGCACGCATACTTGTGTGCATATGGCAAACAACGTCTGTAGACGTCAAGCGACATTGGGCAAGGCGTACGCATCAATAAGTTGTATGTGCACATTTGCATGGTGACGTTGGTCATAGCATAGAAGCATCGAACGTAGCATATGAGCTTTTGGAAAATGACGTGTGCATGCATTAGAAAATACAGACCAAGGTGCACACAAAAATATGGTGTGTGAACAACTTTAAGCGACATCAGTCATAGTTTTCACGCATGAAATGTTGCATGTGTGCATCAGCTGAGTGACATCAGTCGTGGCATGCACACATCAGTCAATGACGATCGACATTGGTAATGGCCTGCACACATCGGAAGTGCGTGTATGGAAAATGACGTCTACCAATATTAGGTGAGATCGTCCAAGGGATTTACGTATCAAACATGTTATGTGTGCATCAAATGGTCAACAAGGTTGATGAATGCGCATATCAGCCAATGGAAAAGGACATCGGTCATGGCCTGCACGCATTAGCGTAACATGTGCGCATATGGAAAACAACAATTTCAGATGTCATAAAACATTGTCCAAGGCCTACATGCATCAAACATTGTGTGTACGCAAGGACATACGACATAGGTCATAGCCATCACGCATCAGATGTTGCATGTGCTAATCAGCTAGGCGACATCGATCCTGGCATGCGCGCATCGTCAAAGCCAGCCGTCATCTTCCATGGCATGCTTGCATGAGACGTGCGCATATGTATAATGACATCTACCAACATCTAGCGACATCATCAATGTCTTGCACACATCTGCCAATAGTAGATGATATCTGTCATGTCCTACACGCATCAGGCGTAGCATCTGTGTATATGGAAAACGATGCCTGCTAATGTTAGGCGACATCTACCAAGGCATGCATTCATCAAACATTGTGTGTGCACATAAACTTACCATCACTATTCATTGTTTTCATGCATCGAACGTAGCATGTATGCAAGTGGAAAATGACGTCTTCCACTGGTATCACCATCAGCCAAGGACCGCAAGCTTCATGCTCGTCGTGTGCACATCTGCTGGCAACATCATTTGTGGCCTACACGCATTAGCCAATATCATATCACATCGGCCAAGGATTGCAAGCATTAGTTGTGGCGTGTGCACATCGGTTGGGCGATATAACTCGTGGCATGTGTGCATCGGCCAACAGAATAAAAATGCGGTCGTGACCTGCACTCATCGGGCGTAGCATGTGCGTATATGTAAAACGATGCCTGCCAATATCAGGCGTGATCTGCCAAGGCATGCATGCAACAAACGTGGTGTGTGCATCGGCTGGGTGACTTAGTAATAGTTGCATGCATCATCCATCAATAGAAGACATCGGTCATGGCCTACATGCACCAGATGTAGCATGTGCGTATACGAAAAATGACGACTACCAATTTTAGGCAACATCTTCAAAAACATGCATGCTTCAAATGTGGTGTGTGAACTTTAGCTAGGTGTCATCGGTCATTTTCTGCAAGCACAAGACGTAGCATTTGCGCTAGTGGCAAACGACGTCTTGTAATGGCATAAGCATAAGCCAAGACTTGCAAGTTTCAAGCATGGCGTGTGTGCATGGGTTGGGCGACACCATTCGTGGTCTACATGCATCGGGCAATGTGATATGACATCATCCAAGGCCAGCAAATATCAATTGTAGTGTGTAAAAATTGGTAAGGCCACATCAATCGTGGCTTGCATGAATCGGCCAAAAAATAAGATAGCGGTCATGGCATACACGCATCGGGCGTAGCATATGCGTATATGGTAAACGATGCCTGCCAATGTTTGGTGACATCTGCCAGGGCATGAATGCATCAAATGTGGTGAGTGGACATCAGATAGGAGTCAACAATTATGACGTGCAAGCATCAGACATAGCATGTCCGCAAGTTGCAAAAGACGTCTTCCAATGGAATCAGAATCAGCTAAGGCCTGCAAGCTTCTTCATGGCGTGTGCACATTGGCTGGGTGATATTATTCGTGTCCTACACACATAAGAAAACATCATATAACGTTGTCCAAGGACTGCAAGCATTTGTTATAACATGATAGAATTGCCTAGGATACATCGGTGTGGCCTGCTTGCATCGGCCAATGTCAGGTGACTTCGTTTAAGGATACACGAATCAAACATTATGTGCGCACATTGAATTGGCGATATCAATTTTGGTCTGTGCAAATTATCCAAAGGCGGACGACATCGGTCATGGCCTGTAAGCATCGGATGTTGCATCTGTTTGAATAGGCAAATGATGTCTGCCAATGTCAGGCTGCATCGGCCAAGGCAAGCACGCACTAAATGTGGTGTGCGTATATCGGCTAGGCGACATCGGTCATGCCCTGCACGCATGAGACATAGCTTGTGTACTTGTGGCGAACGACATCTGCCAATGGAATCACAAACAATCAAGGACTTCAAGCATTACCTATGGCGTTTAAGCATCGTTTGGGCGACATCATTCTTGGCCTGCGAGCATCGGGCAACGTCATATTACACTAGCCAAGGCATGCGCACATCAAACGTGGAGTGTGCACATTGGATGAGCGACATTAGTCGTGGCATGTGCGCATCCTCTTGCCACATCGGTCATGGCCTGCACACATTGGTCAGGCGACATCGGCCAATGAAAGACAACATCATCACAGTCGTGCACGCTCTGACTTGTCCTGCGCATCGGCATGCTTAGTCACACAAATACAAGTAAAATTAGTAAAGGCATGCATGCATCTAATGTGGGATGTGTGCATCGACAGGGCAAACATTGGAATCTTCCATTCAACATCAACAAATTTTTACGTACATCTGACTTCGAATTTGCACGTAGGCTAATAACATGCGTCATCAGCCAGGAGACTTGGTCGTGGAGTACCCGCATCAGTCGTGGCCTATGCACCTTCCTCAGCGGATGTTGACCATGGACTGCCTTTATTGTGCACATTACATATTCATCTCCGGGCGTTCCCTGCAAACATCGTTCAACCAACATTTGGCGTGGCCTGACCCTATCGCCCTTGAACTACAAACAAAGGTTACCGACGTCGTACATGGTCTGCCTGCATTGACTTTGGCCTGCACACAATGTTAAAACATTATCTGACGTGGCCTGTATACATCAGTCATCGTCTACATGCATCAGTGTTAATGTTATTTTATTGGCGATAAATGTCTCTCAATGAAAGGCGGCATCGGCAAAGGCTTGCACTCATAAAATGTGGTGTGTGCGCATCGTCTAGGCGACATCGATCATGGGTTGCACTCATCAGACATAGCCTTTGTGCATGTGGTGAAATACGTCTGACATTGGCATCAACAACAACCAAGGTATACAAGCGTAACCCATGGCGTGTACTCATTCGTAGGGAGATATCTGTCATCATTTGGGAGCATAAGCAATATCAGATAACATTAGCTTAGGCGTCATGCATCAAACGTGAAGTGTGCGCATCGGCTTGGTGACATCAGTTGTGGCATGTGCACATCGGCTTGGCGAAATCGGCCGTGGCCTTTACACATCATTATTGGGACCTCCTCCAAGGATAGATAACATCATCAAAGGCCTGCACGCATTTGATGTGTCCTACGTGCATTGGCAGGCTACGTCACTCAATAGCAGGAATGATCACTCAAGGCATGCATGTATCTAACGTGGCATGTGCGCTTCGACTAGGCAAAATTGGCATCTTCCATAAAACATAAACCAATTTTACATGCATTTGACATGCAACATGCACATCGGTCAACTGCACGCATTACCGGCCAGGAGACATTGGCCATGGAGTACCTACATCAGACGTGGTCTATGCATCTTGCTCAATCGACATTGATCGTGGACTGCCCGCATTGTGCAAATTACTTAGTTATCTTCGGGCGTGGCCTATAAGCATTGCTCAATCAACGTTTGGCATGGCCTGCCCCCGTCACCATCGCCCTTTAAACAACTATTATCGATGTCGGACATGGCCTGCTCGCATCGACTTTGTCTTACACACAACAATGGACCAACATCAGATGTGACTTGCGCACATCGATTTTCCGCATCAAATGTGCGCTGCCCGGATCTTTTTTAGCATACACATATCGATTTGCTGACGTCAAAAGTGATCTCGTTGCATTGTCTGTGGCCACACAATATGGTTGGGACGTGGGACATTGCGTGACCACATTATTGAAATAAAGGAACTTAAGGTTACTATATCTATTTGTGAATTTTTGTCGTTCATTTCATATTTTTTTATTAATAAGTTATGCATTTTTTGGGATTTGCCAGGAGAAAAATAATTATCCAAACAAATTGTTGAAATTGTGGAATTTATGGTTACTATAATTATATGTGAACTATTGGCGTAAATTTTATATTTTTGTAATATTGGTCCTACTTTTATTAATTAATTACTCATTTTCCGGATTTGCCAAAAAAAATTTATTGAAATTGTTGAGATTTGCATTAATTTTTGGCATTAATTTTATATTTTTATCATATTTTTCCTATTTTTACAAATTAATTTATCATTCTCGAGATTTGCTAAAAAATAAAAATTGCATAAATTTGTTTAATTTAAGGTTACTCTTTTTATATGTCAAAATTTTGGGGTTAATTTTATATTTTTATCATATTAATTCTATTTTTATTAATTAATTACTCATATTCGTGATTTACCCAAAAAAATTCAAAAACAATTGTTGAAAACTATATTTTTATATTTAACAAAGTTATTTATGATAAAAAGAAATGTATGTTTTTATTTTAGAACGTAAATTTATGGGTTGTATATGTTCATTATGATTCATTGGAAAAGCAATGCCTACTCCTCTAAGTAAGAATTGGAGCAACGGCATGAAGAGCTCGATATGGACCAAGCATAAGACTTAGCATGTGAGCATCATACATGTGCATATGGAAAATGACGCCCACCTACCTCAGGACACATCACCAAAGGCTCGCACACATCAAACATGGTGAGTGTGCATCGCGGAGAGACATCAGTCATGTCTTGAGTGCATCGGCCAATGGCAGATGACATCGCTCATGGCGTGATATGCATCAAAAAACATGTGCGCATATGAAAAATAATGTATTTAGACGTTAGGGGACATTAGCGAAGGACTGAACGCATCAAATGTTGTATGTGTGCAAATGCAGGTGACATCGGTCATGGCCTACACACATTAGATGTTGCATGCGTTAATCAGCTTGGAGACATCTGTAGTGGCATCCACGCATCGAGAACGTCAGCCTTTATCGGTCATGGCCTGTTTGCATTTGATGTGCGCATATGGATAATGATGTGTCCAAACATTAGAAGACATCATCCAAGGCATGTACACATCAAACACGGTGTTTGCGCATTGACTAGGCGATATCATTCATGGCACGCGCGCATCGGCCAACAACAGAAGAAATTAGTCATGGCCTACACGCATCGAGCGTAAGATATACGTATATGGAAAACGAAGCCTGCCAATGTCAAGCGACATCTGCCAAGGCATACATTCATCAAACGTTGTGTATGCAAATCAACAAGGCATCATCGGTCATGGTTTGCAAGGATCAGATATAGCATGTGCGCAAGTGGCAAACGACATCTTGTAATTCCATAAGCATTAGACAAGGCCTACAAGATTCACGCGTGGCATGTGCGCATCGCTTGACGACATCATTTGTGGCCTACACACATTGGCTAACGCCCTATGACAGTGTCTAAGGCCTGTAAGCATTAGCTATAGCATGTGCGTATCAACTAGGCAATATCGGTTGAGGCCTACTTGCCTCGGCCAATATAAGGCGATATCCTTCAAGGGATACCCGCATCAGACATTGTGTGTGTGCATCGATTTGGTGACATTGGTCCTGGAGTGCACACATTGGCCAAAGGCAGCCGAAATTGTTCATGGCCTGCACGCATCGGATGTTGCATGTGCTTGTATTGGCAAAATATGTCTTCCTATGTGAGGCGGCAATAGCCAAGGAATGCATGCATTAAATGTGGTATGTGCGCATCGGCTAGGCGACATCGTTCATGGCATGCACACATCACACATAGCTTCCGCATAAGTTGTGAATGATGTCTGTCAATGGCATTATTAACACCCAAGGCCTGCAAACATCACCCATGCCTGGTGCGTATCGGTAGGACAATATCGGTCATAGCCTGCAAGCATCGTCCAAGGCCTGCACACATCAAATATAGAGTATGTGCATCGGATGGGAAACATCAGTCGTGGCATCATCGATCGTGTCCTTCACACATCGGTTTGGCGACGTCAGCCAATGACACACAACATCATCAAAGGAATGCAGACATCTAACATGTTCTGCGCACATCGGCAGGGTATGACACTCAACAAAAGGTACCATAAGTCAAGGCATGCATGCATCAAACGTCGCATGTGTGCATCGGCTGGGCAAAATTGACGTCTTCCATTCATCATCAATCGACTTTTACATGCATCTCAAATATACACGTTGGCCAACGACATGCGTAATTTGCCAGGAGACATTGGCCGTGGAGGACCCGCATAAGTCATAACCTATGCACCTTGCTCAGCCGATGTCGACCCTGGACTGACTGAATTGTGCACATTTATTAGTCTTCTTCGGGCGTGGCCTACAAATATCGTTCACCTAACATTTGGCATGGTCTGTTCCCATCGCCCTTGGCATACAAAAAGTTTTTAGCTACGTCCGATATGTCCTGCCTTCATCGACTTTGTCCTGCACACAACGTTAAACCAACATCACACGTTGCTTGAATAAATTCATTTTCCTACGTCGAACGTAAGCTTCCCGCATCGTATTTAGAATACACACATTTATCTGCCGATGTCAAACTTCGTTTTGCTGCACCTTTCATTGTACAACATCGGTTTGGGGACGTTGGTCGTTTCCTGATCGCATTATTGAAATAAATGATATTGATATTACTATATTTATTTGTGAATATTTGGCGTTAATTTCATATTTTTCATAATTTTAATTAATTATATACGCATTTTTTGGGATTTGTAGAGAGATTAATTTTTCAAAAATATAGTCGAAATTGTTGAATTTAAGGTTACTATAATTATACATGAATTTTAGTGTAAATATTTTTTTTTATCATATTTTTCCTTTTTTTATTAATTAATTACTCACTTTCGGTATTTGACAAACAAATAAAAATTCGAAAAAAATTGTTGGAATTGTTGAATTCAAGGTAACTATATTTATTTGTGAATCTTTAACATTAAATTTATGTTTTTATTATATTTTCCACTTTTTATAAATTAATTACTCATTCTTCAGGTTTGCTCAAAAAATAAAAATTACAAAAAATTGTAGAAATTGTTTAATTTATGGTTACTCTATTTATTCATGATTTTTTGCGTTAATTTTATAATTTTATCTTATTAATTCTATTTTAATTAATAAATTATTCATATTCTTTATTTGTCAAAAAAATTAAAAAAAATTGTTGAAAAATTTATTGTTATATATATAAAAGTTATTTATGATAAAAAACAAATGTGTGTTTATACATTAGAATGTATAAATTTTGGTTGTACATTATCATTATGATTCATAATAAATGACTCCTACTCCTCTAAGTCAGAATCGGCGCAACAGAATCAAGAGCTCCATGTCGGCTACGCAAAGGACCTAGCATGTGCGCATAAAACGTGCGCATAGACGAATGACAAACGACAAACGACATTGGTCATGGCCCGCACGCATCAGACGTGCAGATATGGAAAATAACGTCCACCAAAATCTGGCAACCTTCTTGAAGGCCTGCAGACATCAAACTTTGTGTGTATGCTTCGACGAAGAGACATCAGTCGTGGATTATATGTATCGGCCAATGACAAACGACATTGGTCAGGGACTGAACGCAACGACATAACATGTGCGCATATGGAAAATGACATTATCAGACGTGAGGTGACATCAGCTAAGGCCTGCATGCATAAAACGACTTGTGTGTGCATCGAGTGCGCGACAATTGTCATGACCTGCATGCATCCAACGTAACATATGCGCTTCTAGAAAACGACGTCTGCTAATGTTAGGCAACATCGGCCAAGTCCTGTACGTATCAAATATTGTGTATGTGCAACGATAAGCGACATCGGTCATGGTTTGCACGCATCAAATGTTGCATGTCTGCATCTGTTTGGTGATATATGTCGTGGCATGCACACATCGTCCAACGACTGCCAACATCATTCACGGCCTGCACACATGGAAAGTGTGCATATGCAAATGACGTCCACCATTGTACGGGGATATCGTCCAAGAGATTTACGCATGAAACGTCTTATAAGCGCATTGACAGTGCGACAAGGAGTGTGGCATGCACATATTGGCCAATGGAAAATGACATTAATGGCCTGCACGCATCAGCATAACATGTGTGCATATGGAAAAAACATCTACAGATGTCAAGGGACATTGGAAAAGGCCTCCTCACATCAAATATGGTATGTGGGCAATGGCAGGCAACATCGGTCATCACCTGCACACATCAGATGTTACAAACCTAATCAGCTTGGCGACATTGGTGGTGGCATGCGTGTATTGACAATGTCAACCATCATCGATCATGGCCTGATTGCTATGGACATGCGCATATTCCTAACGACGTCTTCCAAAATTAGGCGTCATCCTCCATGGAATGCTATATATGTAATGCATGCGCGCATCGGCCAACTGCAGAAGACATCGTTCATGGCCTGCACGCATCGGGCATAGCATGTTCGTACATGGAAAATGATGTCTGCCAATGTCAGGAGACATCTTCCAAGGCATGCATGCATCAAGCATGGAATGTGCACATCAGCTATGTGTAATCGGTCATTGTCTACAAACATCGGACGTAGAAAGTGTGCAAAAGGCAAACGATGTATTCCAATGGCATCAGCATCAACCAAGGCCTGCAAGATTCATGTGTGGCATGTACACATCAGCTAGGCGACATCATTCACGCGCTACACACATCGGCCAATGTCATAATATATCGGCCAAGGCCTGTAAGCATCAGTTGTAGCGTGTGCACATCAGATAGGCGATATCGGTCGTGACATGTGCGCAGAGGACAATAAAAGAATACAATGGTCACGACCTGCACACATAAGGCGCATCATGTGCGTACATGGAAAACGACGCCTGCCAATGTCATGCAACATCTTCCAAGGCATTCATAAATCAAATGTGGTGTGTGTACATCTACTTGGTGACATCAGTCACAACCCGCGCGCATCGGCCTACAGTTGAAGACATCGGTCATGTCCTACATTCATCGGACGTAGCATGTGCGTATATGGAAAATGATGCCTTCAACTATTAGACAATATCATCTAAGAAATAAATGCTTCAAACGTGGTTTGTGCACATCAGCTTGGCATCATCGTTCATTGTCTGCAGGTATCGGACGTAGCATGTGCATAAGTGGCAAACAACATCTTCCAATGGCATCAACATCAGCCTAGTACTGCAAGATTCAAGTGTGGCATGTGGACATTGGCTGGGTGATATCATTGGTGGACTACAAGTATCGGCCAATGTCAGATGACATCATCCATGGCCTGGAAGCATCAGTTGTGGTATTTGAACATCAGTTGGGCGACATAAGTTTTGTCATGTGCGCATTAGCTAACAGAAGAAAATTGTTATGGCCTGCACACATCATGTGTAGCATGTGCGTATATGGAAAACGACGCCTTCCAATGTCAGGTGACATCTGCCAAGGCATGTATGCATCAAACGTGGTGTATGCCCTTCAACTTGGCATCACCTGTCATGTCCTGTAAGTATCGAACGTAGCATCTGGGTAAGTGGTAAATGACGTTTTCCAATGTCAATAACATAAACCTAGGCCTGAAAGCTTTACACATGGCGTGTGTGCATTTGCTGGGCGGCATCATTCTTGGCGTACATGCATTGGACAACGTCATATTACATCGTCCAAGGCTTGCAAGAATTAGTTGTGGTGTATATGCATAGATTCGGTGTCATCGGTTGTGTCGTGCTTGGATCGGTCAATTTCAGGTGTCATTGTCCAAGGCATGCACATATCAAACATTGTGTGTACGCATTGATTGGGCAACATTGATCGTGGTCTGCACGCATTTGCCAAAGGCAAAATACATCGGTCATGTCTGCATAAATCGGATGTTGCATATGCATGTATTAGTAAACAATGTCTTGTAATGTCAGGCGGCATCGGCCAAGGAATGCATGCATAGAATGTGGTCTTTACGCATTAGATAGGTGACATCGGTCATGGACTGTATGCATGAGATATAGGTTGTGCACATGTGGCTAATGTTGTCTGCCAATGGCATTAGCTACATACAATACCTACAAACATTACCCATTCGTGTGCGTATCACTAGGGAGACTTCAGTCATGGCCTGCGAGCATCGGCCAACAATAGATGACTTCAAAAAGGCCTGCACGCATAAAACGAGGAGTGTGAGCATCGACTGGGTTTATCAGTCATGGCATGTGCACATCGACTTAGCGATATAGGTCGTGACCTGCAAGAATCATTCAGGTGATGTCGGCCAATGACAGGAAACATCATCAAAGGTATGCACACATTTGACGTGTCTTGTGCGCATTGATTAGCTACGTCACTCAACAACATGTTCCC
This sequence comes from Solanum pennellii, assembly GCF_001406875.1. Taxonomy (NCBI): domain Eukaryota; kingdom Viridiplantae; phylum Streptophyta; class Magnoliopsida; order Solanales; family Solanaceae; genus Solanum; species Solanum pennellii. The sequence goes on from NC_028638.1 coordinate 26,337,580, forward strand.
TTAGTCAAGGGATACATGCATCTAATGTCGCATGTAAGCATCCACTCGGAAAAATTGACGTCTTCCATCCAACATCAACTGATTTTTACATGCCTTTGACATGAGATGTTCATGTTGACCAACACCATGTGTCATCGACCGGGAGACAATGGTCGTGGAATACGTGCATCAGTCGTGGCCTATGCACCTTATTCAGTCGACGTCAACCGTGGACTGCCCGCTTTGAGAACAATACTTAGTCGTCTTCCAACGTAGCCTACAAATATCGCTCAGACAACATTTGCAATGGCTTGACCCAATCCCCCTTGGCCTACAACAATTGTCAGCGATGTCGAACATGGCCTGCCTAAATTGACTTTTGCATTTAAACAACGTCAAACAAACATCTGATATGACCTTCATACATCGATTTACCGAAATCAAAAGTTGGATGCCCTTATCATATTTAGCATGCACACATCAGTCTACCGATGTTCAAACACAGTTTGGTTGTATCTTTCATGGCCTGCATATATCGGTTTGGGTATGCCGGATGTTGCGTGATCGCATTTTTTAAGTAAAGGCACTTAAGGTTACTATATTTATTTGTGAATGTTTTGCATTAATTTCATTTTTTTTCATAATTTTCCTATTTTTATTAATTAACTATATATTCTTTGGTATTTGCCGACAGAAAAATAATAATTATAAAATTGTTGAAATTAAGGTTACTATAATTACATGTAAATTTTTGGAATAAATTATATATTTTTATCATGTTTTAATTAATTAATTACTCATTTTCGTAATTCGATAATAAAAATTTAAAAAAATTATGAAATTGTTGAATTTAAGGTAACTATATTTATTTGTAAATTTTTGCTTTAGTTTTATATTTTGAACATATTTTTCCTATTTTATATAAATTACATACTCATTCTCGAGATTTTCTCAAAAAAATAAATATTATAAAAAATTGTTGAAATTGTTGAATTTAAGGTTACTCTATATATTTGTGAATTTTTTGCTATAATTTTATATTTGTATCATCTTAATTCTATTTTTATTAATTAATTACTTGTATATTGATGATTTGCCAAAAAAAAATTTGTTAAAAAGTATATTTTTATATAAAAAAAAGTTATTTATGATAAAAAAGGAAAATGCATGTTTTTACCTTAGAACGTACATATTTGAGTTGTACATGTTCATTATGATTCAATGGAAAAAGATCTCCATGTGGCCACGCATATAACGTAGCATGTAGGCATCAGTGCATCAAAGAACGACAGACGACATCGGTCATTTCCCGCACGCATTAGACGTGCGCATATGCAAAATGATGTCCACCATTATCAGGCGACATCCTTGAAGGCCCACACATATCAAACGTGATATGTGTGCATCGGAGGAGCGACATCAAGTGTGGCTTGCGTGCATCGGCCATAATCAGACGACATTTGTCATGGCCTACACGCAATATACGTAGGATGTGCTCATATGTCAATAGACATTTGCAGACGACATGCTAGATCAGCCAAGGCTTGCACACATCAAATGTGGTGTCTGCGCAACTGAAGGAGATATTGATCATGGTTTGCATGCATCCAATGTTGCATGTGCGCATCACCTGGGTGACTTACATCTTGGCTTGCGCATATCAGCCAACGACGGTCGGCATCGTTCATGGCCTACACACACCAAAAGTGCGCATATGGAAAATGATGTCTACCTATGTAAGGGGACATCGTCCAAGGGCTTTACGCATCAAATGGGATATGTGCGCATTGACTGGGCGACAAAGGTTCTGGCATGCGCAATCGGCAAATGGAAAACAACATCGGTAATGGCCTGCACGCATCAACGTAACATGTAGGTATATGGAAAACAAAGTCTGCAGACATTAGGTGACAATGGCCAAGGCTTACACGCATCCAACATTGATTGTGAGCAACGACAGGAGACATCGGTCACGTCCTGCACACATTACATGTTGCATGTTCTAATAAGCTTGGTGACATCGGTCGTGGCATGTTGACGTCGATAATGCCATCCCTCATCGGTCATGGTCTTCGTTCATCAAAAGTTGCGCACATAGATAACAATGTCTACCAACATCCGGTGACATCGTCTGAGGCATGAACACATCCAACATAGTGTGTGCATATCGACAGGGTGACATCAGTCAAGGCCTGCGTGCATTGGCCAACAGTAGAACATATTAGTCATAACCTGCACACAACGTGTGTAGCATGTGCATATAAGGAAAATGATGCCTTCCAATATCAGGTGACATCTGCCAAGGCATGTATGAATAAAACTTTCTCGGTGGACATCATCTAGGCATCATCGGTCATTGTTTGCATGCATCAAACTTAACATGTGCTCAAGTGTCAAATGACGTCTACTAACGACATTAGCATCAGCCAATGCCTAAAAGATTCAATAGTGGCGTGTGTGCATTGGCTGGAAGACATCATTCATGGCATACTAGCATCGACCAACATCATATTACATATAACAACGCCTACATGTATCAGTTGTGGCATGTGCACATCGGCAGGGCGATATCATTCGTGGCCTGCGTTCATCGGCCAAAAGAAGAGGACATCGGTCATGACATGCACGCATCGGGAAAGCATATGGGTATATGAAAAATGACGTCTATCAATCTGCCAAGGGATGCATGCATCAAACGTGGTGTGTGCGCATCTATTGGGCGACATGAGTCATGACCTGCGCAGATCGTCCAACAAGAGAAGACATCAGTCATGGACTGCACGCATCGAGCGTAGCATGTGCCCATATGGAAAACAACGCCTGTTAATGTAAGGCGACATATGCAAAGACATGCATGCATCAAACATGGTGTATACACATCATCAAGGCGTCATCGATCGTGGCATGCAAACATCAGATTTAGCATGTGCGCAAGTGGCCAACAATGTAATACAATGGAATCAACATCGCGTAAGGCTTACAAACTTCACGTGTGGCTTGTGTGCATCAGCTGGGCAACATCACCTAAGGCCTGCAAGCATAAGTTGTGGTGTGTGCATATCGGCTAGGTGACATGACTCGTGTCCTGCTTGCGTCGGCCAACAGAAGAGGACAACAGTCATGGCGTGCACGCAGCACGCGTAACATGTGCGTATATGGAAAACAACGCCTTCAAATGTCAGGTGACATCGACCAATGCATACATGCATCAAACGTGGTGTGTGCATATTAGCTAGGTGTCATCAGTCATGGTCTGCAAGTATCAAACGTACCATTTGCGCAAGTGACAAACTACGTCCTATAATGTAATCAACATCAGCCAAAGTTGCAATGTTCACGCGTGGCATGTGCGCATCGGCTGGGTGACATTATTCATTGACTACATGCATCGGCCAACATCATATGACATCATACAAGGACTGCAAGCATTATATGTTGCGTGTGCGCATCGATTGTGGCTTGCTTGCATCGACCAATTTCAGGCGATATCGTTCAAGGCATGCACACATCAGACATTGTGTAAGCGCATCAATTTGGGGATATTGGTCATGGCACGCGAGCATTGTCCAAAGGTAGACAACATCTTTCATGGCCTACACGCATTTGATGTTGCATGTGTTGGCATTGGCAAACGATGTCTTCCAATGTCAGTCAACATTGGCCAAGGCATGCACGCATCAAGTGTGGTCTGTGCGCATATGTTACGCACATCAGTCATGGCCTGCACGTATAAGACATAACTTGTGTACATATGGCGAACGACATCTTCTAATGACATCAGTAAAAACAAAGGCCTAAAACCATCACACATGGCGTGTGAGCATCGGTAGGGAGACATAGTTCATTGACATCAAGTATCGGCCAATGTCAGATGACATCATCAAGGCATGTATGCATCAAATGTGGAGTGTGCGCATCAGTTAAACGACATTAGTAGTGGCATGTGCACATCGTCTTGGAGACATCAGTCGTGGCATGCACGCATCAGTCAGGAGACGTTAGCCAACGACACATAGCATCATCAAAGGCCTGTATGCGTATGACGAGTCCTGCGCACATCAGTAGGCTATGTCACTCAACGATATGTACCATTAGTCAAGGCATAGATGCAGCTAACATTGAATGTGCTTATCGAGTATGGAAAATTGGCATCTTCAATTCAGAACAACCGATTTTTACATGCATCTGACGTGAAATGTGCACGTCGGCCAGTGGTACGCGTCATTGTCTAGGACACATTGGTCATCCAGTACCCGCATTAGTCGTGGCATTTGCACCTTGCTCTGTCGACGTCGATCGTTGACTGCTCGAATTGTGGACATTACTTAGTCTTCTTCAGGTGTGGCCTACAAATATCGTTCAACCAACGTTTGGCGTGGCCCTCCCTTATCGCCCTTGGCCTACACACAACTGTGAGTGATGTCGAACATGGATTTTCTACATGAAATATGCCTACACACAACGTTAAACCAACATCGGGTTTGGCCTGCATACATTGGTTTGGCGATGTTAAACGTCTTTTGATTGCATCATTCGTGGCCTGCATATCTCGGGCTTGGTACGTCGAACATTATTCGACCGCATTTTTGAAATAAAGGATCTTAAGGTTACTATATTAATTTATGAATTGTTGGTGTTAATTTCATTTTTTTCATAATTTCCTATTTTGATTTATTAATTACGAATCTTTATGTATTTGTCGTGAGAAAAATAATAATTTAATAAAATTGTTGAAATTATTAAAATTATTCAATTCAAGGTAAATATAATTATATGCAAATTTTTGGAGTAAATTTTATTTTTATAATACTTTTTTTATTTTTTATTAATTACTCATTTCGAGATTTGATGAAAAAAATAAAAATTCAAAAAAGATATTGAAATTGTTGAATTTACGGTAACTATATTTATTTGTTAATTTTTGGAGATAATTTTATATTTTTATCATATTTTTCCTATTTCTTTATAAATTTATTATTCAGTCCCGAGATTTTCTCAAAAAATAAAAAGTTACAAAAAATTATTGAAATTGTTGAATTTAAGGTTACTCTATTTTTTGAGAACATTTGACATTAACTTTATATTTTTATCATATTAATTCTATTTTTATTAATTTACTACTCATATTCATGATATGCTAAACAATAAAAAAAAATTAAAAAAAAATTGTTGAAGACTATATTTTTATATATAAAAAATTTATTTAGGATAAAAAGGAAATGCGTGTTTGTACCTTAGAACGTACATATTTGGGTTGTACACATTCATTATGATTCATTGGAAAAATGGGGCCTACTCCTCTAAGTTGGAATCGACCCAACTGAATAAAGAGATCCATGTGGTCCATGCATAGGACTTATCATATGGGCATCAAACATGCACATCGACGAACGACAGAAATCATCGATCATGGCCCACACGCATGGGATGTGCGCATATGGAAAATGACGTCCACCAACATAAGTCGACATCCTGGAAGGTTCGCACACACCAAATAGGATGTTTGCGCATCGACATAGCCACATGAATTGTGGTTTGCGATCATCGGCAAACGACAGATGATATTGGTCATGGACTGCAGGCAATTGCATAACGTGTGCGCATATGGAAAATGACATTTACAGATGTCTGGAGACATCGATCAAGGCTTGCACGCATCAAACGTGGTGTGTGCACATTGGCAGGGCAACATTGGTCATGGCCTGCATGCATTGAACATTGCATTGCGCTTCTGACAAACGACGCATGCCAGTGTCAGGAGACATCGACCAAAGTTTGCATGCATCAAATGTGGTGTGTGTGAAATGACTAGTTACATCGGTCATGGTTTACAGGCACCAAACGTGGCATGTATAATGAGTTGGGCGATATCAGTCGTGGCATGCGTACATCGGCAAACGACGACCGACATTGTTCATGTCCTTCACACATCGGAAGAGCGCATATGGCAAACAATATCTACCAATATTAGGGGACATCGTTCAAGGGATTTACACATCAAACGAGTTGTGTGCGCATTAACAGGGTGACAAAGGTCGTGGCTTGCGCATATCGGCCAATGATATGGACGTGCGCATATGGTAATTGACATCCACAAACATCAGGTGATATCCTCGAAGTCCTGCACGCATCAAACGTAGTGTGTGTGCATCGAAGGAGTGACATCGGTCGTGTCTTGCGCGCATCGTCCAACCGCAGACAACATTGGTCATAGCATGCATGCAACGGCGTAGTATCTGTGCATATGGAAAACAATGTTTGCTAAGTCAGGCGGCATCTACCAAAGAAGGCATGCATCAAACGTGGTGAGTGCAGATAATCTAGGTGTCATCAGTGATTGTCTGCAAGTATTAGACGTAGCATAAGTGTGCATCAGATGGCCGAGGCCTGCAAGCTTCACGCCTGGCGTGTGCGCATCAGCTAGCCGACATCATTCGTGGCCTACACGCATCGTCCAACGCCTGCAAGCATCAACTAAAAATGTTAGGGAACATCGTCAAAGGGCTTTAAGCAATAAACGGGTTTTGTGTGCATTGACTAGGAGACAAAGTTTGTGGCATGCAGATATCGGCCTATGGAAAATTACATTGGTCATGGCCTGTACACATTAACTTAAAATGTAAACAAATTGAAAACAACATTTGGGGATGTCAGGAAGTATTAGCCAAGGACGACAAACATCAAACTTTGTGTGTGCGCAATGGCAAGATACATCTGTCATGGCTTACACGTATCAGATGTTACATATGCTAATTATCTTAACGACATCATTCGTGGCATACTCACGTCAAAAACGCCAGTCGTCATCGGTCATAGCCTGCTTACATCGAACGTGGGCATATGGCTAATGACGTCTACCAAAATCAAGAGACATCGTCCAAGGTATGCACATATCAAACATAGTGTATGCACATCGATAGGGCGACATCATACATGGCCTGCGTGCATCGGCCAAACGCACCACACATCGTTCATGGCTTGCACACATTGGGTGTAGCATATGCATATAACAAAAATGATTGCTGCCAATGTCAAGCTACATATTCCAAGGCATGCATGCATCAACATGGTGTGTGCATATTAGCTAGGCGTCATCGGTTATTTTTTTGCAAGTATCGGACGTAGCATGTGCACAAGTGGGAAACAACGTCTTCCAATGGCATCAATGACTGCCAAGGCGTGCAAGTTTCACGTGTGGCGTATACACATCAGTTGGACAACATAATTTATGGCTTACACGTTTCAGCCAATGTAATATGACATCGACCAAAGCCTGCAAGCATCAGTTGTGGCGTGTGCACATCGGCTGGGCGACATAAGTCGTTACCAGCGCGAATCGGCCAAAAGAAGAAGACTACCGTCATAGTCTACACGCATCGGGCGTAGTATATGCTTATATGGAAAATGACGCATGTCAATGTTAGGAGACATCATCGTACTCATGCATGCATCAAACGTGGTGTGTGCACATCAACTAGCTGTCATCGGTCATGGACTTGCACGCATCGGACGTAGCATGTGCGTATGTGGAAAACGACGTCTTCCAATGGCATCCGTATCAGCTAGTGCTTGCAAGATTCACGTGTGGAGTGTGCGCATCATCTTGGCGACATCATTTGTTGCATATACACATAGGCCAACGTCATATGCCATTGTCCAAGGCCTGCAAGACTTAGTTGTGGTGTGCGATGGGGTGACATCGGTTGTTTTTTGTTTTCACCGACCAATATTAGTCGATATCATACAAGGTATGGACGCATCAAACATTGTATGTGCACATCGATTGGAAGACATCGATCATGGCTTGTGTGCATTAAAGTCAATTTCATAATTTTTCATAATTTTCCTATTTCTTATTAATTAATTACGCATTTTTTATGGATTTGCCGGGAGAAAAATAATTATTCAAAAAAAATAGTTGAAATTATTGAATTTAAGGTTACTATAATTATATGTGCATTTTTGGCGTAAATTTTATATTTGTACCATATTTTCCTTTTTTTATTAATAAATTAGTTATTTTTGAGATTTGACAAAAAATAAAGATTCAAAAAATTGTTGAAATTATTGAATTTAAGGAAACTATATTTATTTATGAATTTTGGCGCTAATTTTATATTTTTATCATATTTTTCATTTTTTTTATAAATAAATTACCATTCTCAAGATTTTCTTAAAAAATAATAATTTCAAAAATTGTTCAAATTGTTGAATTTAAGGTCACGCTCTTTCATTATATATCTTTACCGTTAATTTTATGTATTTATTATATTAATTCTATTTTTATTAATTAATTACTCATAATCCTGATTTTCCCAAAAAAATTCAAAAACATTTATCGAAATAAAAAGCAAATCGTGTTCTTGCCTTAGAACATACATATTTGGGTTGTTCATGTTCATTATCATAAGTAGGAAAAACGATGTCTACTTCTCTAAGTCACAATCGGCGCAACAGAATCAAGAGCTTCATGTAGGCCAAGCATCAGACGTAGCATATGAGCATTAAGCATGCACAAAGACTAATGACATACGACATCACTCATGGCCTGCATGCATCGGACTCAGAATATGACAATGACATCAACCAACATCAGGCGACATCCTCAAAGGCCCGCATGAAGGAAACGTTGTGTGTGCGCATCGATGGAGCGATATAAGTCGTGGCTTGCATGCATCATCCAATGGAAGACGAAGTTGGCCAAGGACTATATGAAATGGCGTAACTTGTGCACATATGGCAAATGATGTTTGCAGACGTCAGGCAACATCGTCCAAAGCGTGCACGCATTAAACGTGGTGTGTGCTTATTGACTGGCGACATTGGTCATGGCCTGCACCCATCGGACGTGGCATGTGCGCTTCAGGAAAATGACGTCTGCGAGTGTCAGGCGACATCAACCAAGGCCTTTGAGCATCAAATGTGGTGGTGGGCAACGACAGACGACATCGGTCATGGTTTTAACGCATCAAACATTGCACGTGTGCAACAGTTGAGCAACATCAATTGTTTCATGCGCACATCAGCCAATGACGCCCTTCATCAACCATGGCCTGCATGCATCGAAAGCGTGCATATGCAAAATGATGTCTAGCAATATCAGGGGACATCATCCAAGGGCTTTACACATCAAGTGGGTTGTGTGGGCATTGACATGGCAATAAAGGTTGTGGCCTACGCATATCATCAAATGGCAAGCAATATCGGTCATGGCCTTCACACATAAACATAAAATGTGTGAATATGTAAAACAACGTCTGGAAATGTAAGACAATATTGGCAAAGACATACATGTATCAAACGTGGTGTGTGCGCAACAACAAGCGACATCAGTCATGGCCTTCACGCATAAAATGTAGCATGTGCTAATGGGCTTGGCGACACCAATCATGCCATGCGCTTTGACAAAGACCGCCATCATTGGTCATGACCAACTTGCCACGGACATGCGCGTATGGATAACGATGCCTGCCAACATAAGGCTACATCATTCAAATAATGCACGAATCAAATATGGTGTGTGCACATCGCTTGGGAAACTTCAGTCATGGCTTGTGTGCATCGGCCAACAAAAGAAGACATCGGTCATGGCTTGCACGCATCGGGCGTAGCATGTGCATAACTGGAAAAGAAGCCTCCCAATGTCACACAATATCTGCCAAGACATGCATGCGTCAAACATGGTGTGTGCACATCAGCTAGAGGTCATAAGTCATTATATGCAAGCTTCAAATGTAGCATGTGCGCAAGTGGCAAACGACATCTTCCAATGGCATCAACATCAACAAAGGCATGCAAGATTAACGCTGACATGTGCACATCGCTGGGTTACATTAGTCGTGGCCTGTACGCATTGGCCAATAGAAGTGGAAAACGGTCATGGTCTGCATGCATCAGGCATAACATGTGCATATATGGAAAATGACGACTTCTAATGTCAGGCAAAATCTGCGAACACATGCATGCATCAAACATGTTTTGTGCACATCAGGTAGGCATCATCAGCCATTGTCTACAAGCATCAGACATAGAATGTGTGCAAATGGCAAACAACATCTTCCAATGGCACCAACACTAGCCAAGGCCTGCAAGCTTCATGCGTGAAGTTTGTGCATCGGCTGGCCTACAAGAATCAGCAATGTCATATGAAATAGGCCAAGTCATCCATGCATCAGATATGGTGTGTGCATATCGGTTGGGCGACATCAGTCGTGGACTGTTCACATCGGCCTGAAGAAGAAGGCAATGGTCATGTCCTGCACGCATCTTTCGTAACATGTGCGTAAATGGAAAATGATTCCTGACAATGTCAGGCGACATCTTCCAAGGCATGCATGTATCAAACGTGGTGTTCGACATCAACTATGGACTGCGCACATAGGCCAACAATATAAGACATTGGTCATGGCCTTCACACATCGGGTGTAACATGTGCCTACATGAAAAACAACTCTTGTCAATGTCTGGAGACATATCCCAAGGTATGGATGCATCAAACGTGGTGTGTGCACATCAGCTAGGCGTCATCGATAATGGCCTGCAAGCATGGGATGTAGCATGTTCACAAGTGTCCAACGACGTCTTCCTATGGCATCAACATACCTAAGCCCTGCAAACTTCACACATGGCGTGTGTGCATTAGTAGCGCAAAATCATTCGTGGCCTACATGCATCGGCCAACGTCATATTACATCGTCCATGTCCAGCATGCATTAATAGTGGCATGTTAACATTGACTTGGTGACAATAATCGTGGCCTAATTGCATAGGACAATAGAAGAAGAAAACAGTCATCGCCTAATGCATCGGATATAGCATGTGCGTAAAATGAAAACGACATCATCCAATGTCAGGCAACATCAACCAAGGCGTGCATGAATAAAACACTGTGTGTGCATATGAGCTAGGCGTCATTGGTCATGGCCTGAAACCATCGGACGTAGCATGTGCGCTCAAGTGGCAAACAATGTCTTATAATGACATCGGCATCAGCGAAGGCCTACAAACTTCACACGTGGCGTGTGCGCATCGGCTAGGTGATATCATTTCTGTCCTATATTCATCGGCCAACGTCATATGACATTGTCCAAGGCCTGCCAGAATTATTTGTGACATGTGTACATCAACAGGGCGACACCTATTGTGGCTTGCTTGCATTGTCCAATGTTAGGCAACATCGTCCTAAGCATGCACACATAAAAAATTGTGTGTGCGCATCGATTGGGCAACGTTGGTCGTGGCAAGTGGGCATTGGCCAAAGGCAGATGACATCGTTCATTGCCTGCACGCATTGGATGTTGCATGTGCTTGTATTGGCAAACAATGTCTTGCAATGTCAGGCAGTATCGGCCAAGACATGCATACATCAAATATTGTGTGTGTGCATCGGTAGGAAACATCGTTCAGGACCTTTACCCATCAAACATGGCATGTGCGCATGTGGCAAACGATATGTTCCAATTACATCAACAACAACCAAGGCTCATGGATATCGAGCATCGGTAGGGAGACATCGCTCATGGCTATCGTGCATCGGCAAACGTTAGATGACATCGGCCAAGGCCTGCACGCATCAAACGTGGAGTGTGTGCATCAGCTGGGCGACATCAAGCGTGGTATGTGCACATAGTTTTGGTGACATCGGTCTTGGTTTACACACATTGGTCTAGAGACGTCGACCAACGACATACAGCATCATCAAAGGCATGCACTCATCTGACGTGTCTTGTGCACATGATACGTTACTCAATGATAATTACAATTTCTCAAGTTATGCATACATCTAATGTGGTGTGTGCGCATCACATGTAAAAATTAGCTTCTTCGATTCAGTATAAACAAATTTTTACAAGCATCTAACGTAGAATTTGCGCTTTGTTCAATGACACACATCAATGGCCAAGAGACATTGGTCTTGGGGTACCCGAAACCCTCCATTATAAGTACGGGAATCCATATCTACAACTCTAACCCTCACGTCAAGCTCTAGTTTATACTACTAGTTTCTGGGTGTTAAAGTAGGGAGTACCATATCTCACACTTGATTTTGAGTAATTGATTTTCCTAGAAGTTTTAAAGACAAGTATAATGCATCAATCTTTGTGATAGGAATGCTTAATACTATCAATTCATTTTCTTGAAGGTTAGATGATTGGCCTTTGACTTTTTACACTTTTGGATCATAAAAATATATAGAAGTCAACTTCTTCAACGAATACATGATCTTCCATTTTTTTTAAAAAGGGACAAGGTTCTTAGTTTTAGCTTTTACTTTTGCCATAGCCACATTGATTCTCTTGCTTATGATATTATCGAACTATATTCATTTGACAGCATTAGATTTTTCCTTTAACAACATAACCTTTAATATAGAATTTTTCATTGGCAACCTGTGTTTCAATTTCAGTGATAGGATCATAATCTACGGCTATCTTACTTTCAATCTCGTGTTCAAGATACTTCAAACATTAATAGTAAGAACATGAAATAATTTTATCCTCATGTACCCATGGCCTAGGAAGTAATATATTGTATGAAATGGATTGTGCTGATCACATGCATCCATTTGGTTGATTGCAAATCTTCCATGTGGATTTATAAAGTAATTGAGCCTATGGAATCAACAAACGACTTTCATTGTGTTTTTTAGTAATGATGTTGAGATCCTCAATATATGGATAGGTAGAATGTTGACTCCATACTTCATCTATTAAGATTCTATTTATCTTCTTTTCTAGAACGTGACCCACCATATACAAAGGACAATTCTATATTGTTTCACCAAATAGAGGATCACTGTCTATAAGTATAATTTTTTTATCTCATGCATGTGCTTCTTAGAAAGAAGGTTAAATAGGTTTTTCAAAACACTAAGGATACATCATTGTTGAGATTTAATTGTTGCATATTCTTTTTCAGTAGGAGACACTTTTAGCAAGGATTCGATCGCTTTTACTCCTTTGTCCGTAGGGGCCACCTTCGTTGTTTCTTCATTATCAGCATTGAAACATCATTCCTCGACATTTTCCTTATTAGACTTTGTGCAAAAAACTTGGTAAAATTACTCTAGAGTCAAAGAATGTTGGGTTTCTACTAGTGATGCACTTCTACTTTTGCCTTCTTTGGGCACTTGAGTCGTTTTTGCTTCTTCTGCTTCTTCACTATCTTCATTCTATTTGGTTGCTCAAATGTTTATTTTAGTAAGGTTGACTTTTTGCGTCTTTGCCTACTCACAAGAATGCACCCTTCATCACTATCGATATCAACTTGAATTGTTTTTTGCTCAAATGACTTTTCTTCATGCTATTTAAGAGACATATTTTTATTGGATAGAGTGAGAGAACCTTATAGAAATTTGGTTATAACTAGTTTTTTGGTCATCAAGGACAACCTTCTTTTCTCTACCCAGTCGCATAACTCTATCCTTGCAGAAAAAGCATTTTTCAATATAGTGATTTACAAGTCTATGATGTTTGTAATAATTTGTGTCATTAGTTTTTCCACCGTCATCGGGAAGCTTCATCTGTAGCAAATCAATGATTTTTAACTCGAGAAAACATCAAAATATCATAAATGTCGGGATCCAAGAAGGGGTATTCCTTTTCTTGCATGTCCCATACGATAAACTTTTGGTTCAAACGTGCTAGGAAGTTGTTTGCACACATTTCTTCTAGCCCTCCTTCATTGTGAATTCATGGATTCTTTGTTGTTATTCTGGTAGCATATTTGCTCCATCACTTAGGTTCGTGCTTGTCCTTTCCTATGCGAGGATTATGGATAAAAGTCATATCTTTTCGAGCAAAGGACATTCTCAACTCCATGTCATGAGCGCGAGTAGCTAGATCATTGAAATATTTTAGTTTTATTCCTTGTAAGATATAAAGAATCTCCCAGTGCATCCTTTTGATGTACATTTCTACTGCGGAACCTTCACTAAGTTTTTACTTTCGATTCGAGCTCGCATTCCTTCATCGATTCATGAAATATATGACCACTTCATCATTAGGTTGGTGATACTCATGATTTCCATGATGATACCCTTACGTCATGGATATAGAATCAAGTGAGAAAAAGCATGCGCTAGCTGCTTCCAACTATCGATAGAATTGGGCTCGAAGATCGTCTATAAATCAAAGGCATTTCGTTTTACAAGCGGAAAGCTGATTGACAAGATGGTCTCTATATGTTACAGCATTATTAAATGTCTACACAAAGTGTGCAACAAGTGCTTTGGATTTCCTTTACCCTTAAATTGTTAAAATTTAAGAGGTTGGCAACCGGAAGGTCATTTTAAAGTTATTAATTCTTGTGTTATAGGGAATCACATATATATGAAAAGAATTGGTGGAGGCCTCATACTTATCTATGATAATGCATTTAACGAACTCCTTCAAGCAGTCAAGTCGGGTCACTCCTTTAAGAGAAATTGGTGTCTCACTAATTTAAGGTGCTTTCTCATGGGATCTTCGATCTCTTAAACTTTTAAACACTTTCTAGGCACACGATTCGCTTCTTCATCTAAAAATCATTCCATATCATCCATTAACTTATATATCTAAGGCTCTTCTTTTGTACATGTTTTGTCAATTCTTTAACCAACTTGATCAATTGAACGAGTTGTTCTTCAAGAGAAGAAGCATCAGTCACCATTGTTTGCATGATCATTGGATATGTTGCATAGTAGCATGGATCGTCGCGTAATTTGATATTTAGTGTACACATGTTAGTCGATTCATATAGAGATGATTCATTGGCTTAATCATAGATATCTCATTTGGTAGAGTTTTTCAAACCATATTGCTCAAGTAGAGCCAATGTCTTCTGGATCTTTTTAGCAAAACTAATTCGTCTTTCAAAAGAATTTATAGAAAAACTTTCTCTTTTTGGAGTTCAGAAACCAAAAACAGGAGTTAATGCGGACGACACTTTAAGTGTATATTGTCCTAGTGAAGCAGCCACGCTCCTCGTAGAAGCTCTGAAAATTCCAACAAAAATATTTCTGTAACACCTGTAAAAAAGGACAAATGTGTTGTCACATACCAAAACCATACCATAGAAGTTAGGGGCAATCTTGAATTGCAAACTGCGTACTTTACCTCTCGGAGGTCTTGTACAAGCCCTTACATATCATTCATCGTATAAACATAGTGAAATGTAGTGCGGAATTAAGACTTTTTAAAAAAACTATCATAGAGTTTCAAAATCTCTTTAATATAAAGCAATAGGAAATACTAAATCTCAATCTCATCATCTTAAGACACAAGAATACCTTGGACACGTCCCATACTTCAAAAAAATATAGAAATACATAGTCTATTACAAATACTTCAATAAGAAATACAAAAGGCATATATGCCCTAGAGTCAAATGAAGACATACTTAAACTTCTCTTGAATGATTGCTAGGGTCCAAGTCTTGACTTTCCAAGGCTCTTGACCTACCAAGAAATATAGATAGATAAAAGCATGGATTAGTACAACCACATGTACTAAGTATGACATAATGCATAAAATCATGAAAACGGACATTTAGTTGAGATATTCTTCTTTTCATTTAAAATAATATTATAATCATAAGAATAAAATTTAGAAACTTAGAAAACCATAAAAAAATTTAAACTAAACATCACATTTTTAAAGAATTTTTTATAGTGTGTCGATTCACTATACAGTGAAATTGCCTTCCTTCAAGTAAGACATGTTATAGCATGTAGTCTTCTCACTCAAATCTATCCTAATAATAGCCTAAGGACACACAAAGAGATACCTCGCACACACCCTCTCTAAATGAGCATAAATGACCCTTAAGATATCTTATAATGAATCACATACACATTTACAAAGCATCATAAACATCAAGGTAAGATTCTTATACCAAAGGTGACTCTAAGTCGCCCTTGAGTGAGTTGTGAAGCAACGGCCCATACAATCCCTTACACACACACTCAAGATACCCTATATGTAACAACCCTAAAAATGAATATGCTAAGTAATGCTTAATGTGTCTAGAATGCCAACAATTAGAACGGGTTCACACGGATTGATGCGTGTAGAACCAGACCTCGGAACCCTTGTTACATCCAAGACAAATAACTTTGGGAGTTATTTGAGCTAGGAAAGGTTGGGTCCAACCATGTAGGACTCTCGAATACGAAGATTTACTTGAAGGAGTATTTACCAGACTTAAAAAAGGAAATGTAAGGTTTGGAGAGTCTAGGGGTAAAATGTCCATTTTCCAGGCTAAGGGTAGTATCTTAATTACCTTAAATATATAATTAATTATTTAATTAATAATGTGGAGGGGCATTTTGGGGAGAGAGTGCCGAAATTGATGGATCCGATTTCAGTTTCTGTAAGATGCAGATTGAAGATTATCTGTACCAGAAAGATCTTCACAAACCGTTGACCGGGGTGAAGCCGGAATCCATGACGGAGGAGAAGTGGAAACTCAAGGATCGCCAGGCTCTAGGGTTGATCCGGTTGACTTTGTCAAGAAACGTGGCGTTCAACATCGTGAAGGAGAAGACTACGTCCGCTCTGTTGAAGGCACTGTCAAACATATATGAAAAACCATCGGCTATGAACAAGGTATATTTGATGCGTAGACTGTTCAATTTACAGATGTCTGAAAAATGGATCCATTTCTGATCATATAAACGAGTTCAATATTATTGTAAGTCAACTGAATTCTGTGGATATTAATTTCAAAGATGAAATTAAGGCGTTGATTTTGATGTCATCTCTGCCCGAGTCTTGGGATACTATTGTTGCTGCGATTAGCAGTTCCCGTGGATCTGAGAAACTGAAGTTTGATGAAATCCGTGATGTTGTTCTTAGCGAAAGTATTCTCAAACGAGAAGTGGGAGATTCATCGGGTAGTGCTCTCAGCGTTGATCGAAGGGGAGAAGTAAGACGAAAGGCCAAAGTCAACATGGTCGATCAAAATCAAAGAATCAATGAAAATCACTGAACAGATCAAACGTGACTTCTTGGAACTGTGGAGAAAAAGGGCACTTTCGGACGAACTGTACAAAGCAAAAGAAGAAACAGAATCAGAAATTAGGAGAAGACAATGATTCTGTAAATTCAGCAGAGGACATTGGGGATGCTCTAACCCTTAGTGTGAACAGCCTGGTTGAATCATGGATTTTGTATTCTGGTACATCTTTCCATTCGTCTCCAAGCAAGGAGTTGTTCCAAAACTTCAAATCTAGAAATTTTGGAAAAGTATATCTTGCTGACAATAAAGCCTTAGAGATTGAAGGAAAGGGGGATGTTTGCATAAAGACCACCTCGGGAAACCAGTAGACATTGAAGGATGTCTGATATATTCCTGGGATAAAGAAAAATATGATCTCTGTTGGTCAGTTGGATAGCACGGGATATGCAGCAGAGTTCGGGAAAGGTTCGTGGAAGATCGTGAAAGGTGGTATGGTAGTAGCTCGTGGCACCAAATCTGGAACCTTGTACACCACTACAGGGTGTATAAACATGGCCGCTGTTGTTGAAGGTGCTTCCGGTTCATGTCTGTGGCACAACAGACTTGGACACATGAGTGCTAAAGGAATGAAGATATTGGATGCAAAAGGAGCATTAAAGGGTCTGAGGTCTGCTGATATGGGTCTTTGCGAGAGCTGTGTTATGGGCAAACAGAAAAGAGTAAGCTTCACAAAGACTCCTAGAGAGCCAAAGAAAGTGCGGTTGGAAATGGTCCATACAGATGTTTGGGGACCATCTCCAGTATCTTAAATTGGAGGATCCAGATTCTATGTTTACTTGATTGATGATTTCAGCAGGAAGGTATGGGTTTACTTCTTGAAGCATTAGTCAGATGTGTTTGCAACTTTCAAGAAGTGGAAAGCTGAAGTTGAGAATCAGACCGGTTTGAAAGTCAAATGCCTAAGGTCGGACAATGGAGGAGAGTATGACAAATCAGAGTTCAAGGCATTCTGTGCAGCTGAGGGAATCAGATTGATGAGAACAGTTCCTGGTAAGGCAAGGCACAATGGAATTGATGATAGGATGAACTATACATTGAATGAGCATGCAAGGAGTATGAGGATACACTGTGGGCTGTCCAAAACACTTTGGGCGGATGCTGTGAGCACAGCTGCATACTTGACCAATAGGGGACCATCAGTTTCTTTAGGGTTCAAGATTCCAGAGGAGGTGTGGACAGGAAAAGAACTGAAGTACTCACACTTGAGGACTTTTTGTTGCACTGCTTATGTTCATGTTGATCCAGAAAAGAGAGACAAACTTGATGACAAGGCTGTGAAGTGTTACTTCATAGGATATGGTTCTGATTTGTTTGGTTACAGGTTTTGGGATGACAAGAACAGAAAGATCCTGAGACATTGTGACGTGACATTTGATGAGTCTGTCATGTACAAGGACAGAGAGCAGAAGGTTCTAGAGATTACAAAGCAAGTGGGAGTTGAGGTTGAGTTGGAGAAAAGTAACCCCAGAGATGTCGAATCAGATACTCAACCAACTCCTACTGACGAATCTGAAGTGGAGCAAGTTACACCTGAGCAGGTGTTAAGGAGATCATCCAGATCCTTCAGGGCACCAGATAGGTATTCACCTTCATTACACTATCTATTGCTGACTGATGAGGGGGAACCAGAGTCTTTTGATGAGGCCCTACAGGTGGAGGATTCTATCATGTTGGAGCAAGCCATGGATGATGAGATGAGGTCACTTGAGAAGATCGACACATGGGTGTTGACTGAGTTACCTGCAGGGAAGAGAGCTTTGCTGAACAAGTGGGTGTTCAGAATCAAGACTGAACCAGATGGCAAAAGAAGGTTCAAGGCTCGTTTAGTGGTTAGGGATATTCACAAAGGAAAGGTATTGATTATGCTGAAATATTCTCTCCTATTGTGAAGTTAACCTCTATTCGAATTCTGTTGAGTATTGTTGCATCGGAGAATTTGCATCTAGAGCAAATGGATGTAAAAATAGCATTTTTACATGGAGATCTGGACAAAGAGATCTATATGCAGCAACCGGAAGGATTTGTGGTTCCAGGCAAGGAACACATGGTGTGCAAGCTCACCAGGAGCTGGTATGGACTAAAGCAAGCACCAAGGCAGTGGTACAAGAAGTTTGACTCCTTCGTGACCAAGAGTGGATTCTGCAAAGCTGAAAAGGATCCTTGTTGTTACTTCAAGAAATACACTGATTCATATGTCTTTCTACTCTTGTATGTGGATGATATGTTGATTGTAGGATCTAGTATGAAGGAGATTAACAATCTTAAGATAAGGTTGTCTGCAGCGTTTGAGATGAAAGATTTGGGTCCAGCGAAGCAGATTTTGGGGATGAAGATTTCTCGGGATAGATCTGCTGGCACTTTAAATCTATCTCAGGAGTTGTACATTGAGAAGGTGCTGAGAAGATTCAGGGTTAATGATGCTAAACCCAGGACTACTCCATTGGCAAATCACTTTAAATTGTCAAAGGAGCAGTCCCCCAAGACTGCCGAGGAGCGTGATCATATGGCACTTGTTCCATATGCTTCAGCAGTTGGGAGTTTGATGTATGTTATGGTCTGCACTAGACCTGATATAGCACATGCAGTGGGAGTTGTTAGCAGGTACATTGCAAACCCTGGGAAAGAGCATTGGGAAGCTGTGAAGTGGCTTCTGAGATATCTGAGTGGTACATCCAGTACTTCACTTTGTTTTGGCAAAGGCAAGGTGACTCTACAGGGTTTTGTGGATGCTGATCTTGGTGGGGATGTTGACTCGAGCAATAGTACATCCGGGTACATTTACACCATAGGTGGAACAGTAGTGAGTTGGATGTCCAGGCTTCAGAAGTGTGTTTCTCTTTCATCTACTGAATCTGAGTATGTGGCAATAGCTTAAGCTGGGAAAGAGATGATATGGCTGGCAGATTATCTTGAGGAATTGGGCAAGAAGCAGAGCGAGAAGATTCATTACTCAGATAGCCAGAGTGCCATACAGTTGGTGAAAAATCCAGTCTATCATTCGAAGACAAAGCACATCAGAAGGCAATACCATTTCACTCGCAGGGCAGTGGAGGATAGTGATATGTGCTTGGAGAAGATAGAGGGTGCAAAGAACCCAGCAGACATGTTGACGAAATATGTTGATGTTGGGAAACTGAGGTTTTGTAAAACCTCGGTTGGTCTTCTGTAGTTGTTGCTACAGATGTTGCGGTGCGGTAAAGATGTTGATGATGAAGAGATTTTTTTTGAGAATGTATTTTTTGGATGACTGAGTCAGTCTCCAAGTGGGAGAATTGTTAGGTAGTGGAGCCTGATTAATTTTAGGTTTTCCTATTTATTCTCTATTTTAGGCTTTCCTATTTATTCTCTATTTATTCTCTGTAACCAAAAATACTCTGATTTATTAATATAAATATACCTTACCGCCGTGGAAGTTTACTCACGGGGTGTTACCCCGAAATATTGGGTTTTCTCATTCTCTCTCTAGATCTCTCATCTCTTTCTCTTGAAAGTTTTTGTGTTCTTCATTCATCTAGTGTGTGTGCGTGAATTCGATCCTAACATCCCACACTCATCTCTCTCTCACGTCTCTATCACTCTCTATCATGTTTTTCTCTGCCAAATAACGTACAAAAATAGTAGGTAAGCAAAAGTTCTTCACACTTGAAGAAATCACAATGAAAATTATAAACAAACAACTAATCAAATGTGTTAGACAAAGAGAGGGTTTTTTCGTGTGTTGAAGCTCTTGGATTTAGAGGTGTGTTTGGAGGGGGTTTTTGGGCATCAAGTCGAGGTCTGAACGTCAAAAAGGTATGGCTTCTCTGCTCTCTTGATCTTTTTCCAAATTGACCCCTTAAGGTTCATAGTATTCATTTCGAAAACTGGGATTGTTCCCCGTTGCATATCAATGTCACTAGCTCCCATTGAATCATAGGTTGGTTATGTTTGCTGGTAGAAAACTAGGGACGAAACATGTTTTCGTGATGATTATGTGCTTAATTGTATGTTTGGAATTATGTGAATTATGTGAATGTTTCTTAAAATGTAAGTACGTGTGTATATGTGTGTTGTCGTGGCTATTTTTCCTGGTTTAGGACTTGAAATGTCATGATAGTTCTTTATATTTCATGTAAATATGTCGATGAAAATGTGATGTTCATATGAGTTGAAATGTGGCTAATTCAAGGGATAATCTCTTGTCTAAACGAATCCATGAAAACGCACCTAAAACGTTTTAAATGCACTAGAAAATTCCCCTAAGAACTAAGGTGTAACTTTAGGAAAGGATGCTGAAAAATTAAAAGAAAATTTCCAGCTTCTAGTGTTGAATTTCGGTCTGCAAAGAGGGTTCAAAATGTTGAAAAAAAATGAATCAAAACAAGTGAGGTCATGGAGGATTGAACCCGTGATCTCACCATGTTAAAAACAATATAAATTAAGAAGTTAAAGAAATGTGGTGAAGGGATTCAAACCATGGTATTTGCTGGAAAATGTTACTTAAAAGAAAAAAAAATAAATGAGAGGAGTGGAATTCGTAACAACCACCTCTCAATCAGATTTAAGGAGGAGAATAAAAGAAAAATAAAGGGGGAGGCGTGTGGGAATCAAACCCACGACCTCTTAGCCAGATTAAAAAGGAGAATAAAAGAAAACTAAAGGGGGAGGTGTGTGGGAATCAAACCCATGGCCTCATAGGCACATTAAGGAGGTGAATAAAAGAAAAATAAAGGGGGAGGCATGTGAGAATCGAACCCACGAATCTTAGGAATATTTAAGGAGGAGAATAAAAGAAAAATAAAGGGGGAGGCGTGTGGGAATTGAACCCACGACCTCCTAGGAAGATTCAAGAAGAAAAATTAAAAGAAATTAAAGAGGGGTTGTGGGGGTTCGAACCCACAACCCCTCGGCCAAAGGAGAGAAATTTAAAGTCAATGAAAGTAAAAAGTAAATGAGGTTGTGGGGGTTCTATCCCACATCCTCTTAGTTCCATTAAGCGAAAAATGAAGAGAGAATTTAAGGGAAAATAAAATGAAGGCATTTGGGGATCGAACTTGGGTCCCCAATCCGTATGGATCAAACAAAAATGAATTTATAAAAATGTAAGTGTTGTTCAAGAGATTTGAAAACCGGGTTCCCTTGCCCAAATTCCTTATTGATACATAAGTCATACGTGAATTAAATGTTCGAGAATAATGCTTCCTTCTTAGATAGAAATCGTGATCTTGTCATATATACAAGATGCATAAGTCTTGTACTACATAATCTTAGGAAGATATGAGTCACTTAAATGAACTATAATTGAAGCCTCATGGATTATATGTATAGACCCATAAGTCTTGCATACGTTTAAATGTAAGTGAAACTAAGATGTATGTAATGAAATGGTGAAACTTAAGAAGGGTTAAACACGAGTTTAAAATACACTTAATGGCCAAGTGCATTGGCATATAACAATGAAATGATGAAATGATCAATGAAATGATGAAACTCTTGAAGGGTTAAGTAAGAGTGTGAAACACACCAAATGGCCAAGTGCATTGGCATATGATGAAATGAACATTCACGTAAAAAGCGGTGAGTAACTATGAAGGGAAAATGTGCAAATGATAATTAATGTGGTGACAACATGATATGAGGCTAATGTTAAAGATGAGAGCAATATCAAATGAGCCTAAGTAAATGTTTCCAAAATGTACTCACTTATGAGAGTGTAAAGTTAATATTACCAAATGTATCTATGAACAGTCTAATGAAAGTATTTAGATTAAAAGACTTAATACTAATGATGAGATGAGAAATCATCTATTGAGCTATGATGTCATCATACTAGAAACCAACTTCCATGACATATGAGTTAAATGTAATGGAACTTTATACTGAGCACCGATACACTAGCTATTATCAGTGATGCCTTCTTTCGGGAAGGGCGGAGGTTCACGTTACTCTCATGAGATGAGACTGTACGGCATGTCGGGTATGGATCTCAATATATCTCCTAGTCTTCGAACCTATACTGCCAATATCGGGATTTGGAGTGGTTCGATTCCCATGTACGCTAGCATGTTTTGGGTCACTTCGGCCGGTGATTCTGCCTCTTTTAGGTGTCGGGTTTCATGACACTGGATTTCATTATACTCACATGATCTATGTCAGTTAAAGTTAAAGTTCCCAAGGAATGAATTAGGCACCTCAAATGATGCACATAATGAAATGAATGATACCAAAGGTGTT
The DNA here is from genome assembly GCF_001406875.1 of Solanum pennellii. Taxonomy (NCBI): domain Eukaryota; kingdom Viridiplantae; phylum Streptophyta; class Magnoliopsida; order Solanales; family Solanaceae; genus Solanum; species Solanum pennellii. The sequence continues at coordinate 26,360,770 of NC_028638.1, forward strand.
AGAATAGGATAATCAAGATGTGAGTTAGATTCAAGTAATGACATTAGGTCATTCTTTGTCATTGCAAAACCAACCCGATGGAAGTCTTAAACTACATCCTAGGTATAGCTGGTGTTTACACTGGCACATGAATGAAATGAAATGAAGTACGTATGAATGATTGAAGAAGACTTTGTGTTTGCTAAAGCAGACTCCGTAATTGACGTCCCATATGTTGAGCCCTCATTTTTGGGAAGTCTTAATGTCAAGTCCTTGAATCCAAGGTCTGATGGAATACAAATGAATGATATGAACAACGTTATGTGTTGTAGGAATTATGATATGTGCTACGTGTACGCTGTTGTGTGTTGTGTGCAAAATGTTAAGTATGATGATGCATGTTACTCTCATGGAATAACTTTCCTAATCAAATTTTGGAAAGCTCATAAACTTTCCTAATTCAAATTTGGAAAGCTCACTCACTTTCCTAATCTCAATTTTGCAAGTCCACTGACTTGACCTTTCTATAATCATGTTATTAGGAAAGAGCTAATCTTACTCATGCATGTCCTTGGTGTGTGCTTTCATATACAAATACGTAGTAAAAAAGTGTACTAACCCTATACAACTCTAAACTTTTAGGTGCAGGCACTGGTGGACGCTATAGCTACAGGATCAATGATGCAGTTATCCGGACGTCGAGGGCTCATCCAAACTTGGTAGGCCCTCATGCTTTCGAGGATGCTTGCCCATTTACATTCTATGTTAGTTGTAGGATTGATCTAGTAAAGTATGTTCCACTAGAGTTTCTTTCCCGTTTTTGTTTAGACATTGTAATTGTGCCATTTGTACAAGTAAGTCTTTATCGTTATTATAAACTATTTCTTTCATTTGATGATCTTAATGTTAGATGGTTGATGGTGAACAATTACGTATGTAGTAAAATGTTAAGTAAGCATGTTAAGAAACAAAAAGTTTCAAATTTTCCGCTAACTTTAACCTAGATGAAGTAAGAATGATGTATGTATGCTTCTCTACAACCTCTGAGAGGTCAACGACGCTGGTCTCGTTTGGGTCTAGATTCCGGTCGTGACAAAGTTGGTATCATAGCGTTAGGTTTAGATTCTGAGGATAATAAGTTCACATCAACCACATCGAGTAGTTCTAAGTAATGGTAGTGAAGTGCATCACTATCTTGGATTAGAGACTGCATGATGCGTAGGAAAATTTCCCTTCTTCTGATCTTATCGTTCCTTCACTAATGTCAGATTTCTTTGTGTTAAGAGCGTATATAACAACTACTCTTCAAGTTCCCAAAAGATAAATCCAAGGAGAAAAGCAGGAAGGGAGATTAGAGGAGCTGCTACTAGGGTAATTCAAGTTCTCCCCATGCTCCAGCTGCTAGAATAGAGATGCTTGTTAACTCAGCTGGGTTGACAGATGGAGAAGTAAGGACAACTTTGGTACAGATGACCCCAGCTATTACTTAACAAGCTCATGCTATTGGGTTTGATTGATGTGGAGAAGTCTCAGTTGGCATCCTACCAGCTAAAGGATGTGTCTCAATCCACGTATAAGGTGTGGAAGGATAGCAGAGCCTTAAGAGGGGGTCCTGTTACTTGGGATCTTTTCAAGATGGCTTTTCGATGGCAGTTCTTTCCCAGATAAATGAAGGAGGCTAAGGTTGAGGAATTAATAAACCTTAAGCAGGGCTCGATATCAGTCAGGGATTACTCCCTGAGGTCTATAAGACTTTACAGCCCAGGAGAGGCCACCTTGTAGGAAGTGTGGCAAACTGCATGGGGGAGAATGTATTATGGACTCTAACACTTGTTAGATTTGTACCAAACCGGGTCACATGGTGAAAGATTGTTCGAGTAGGAGAAGTGAGAAACAAGGGAAGGAGAGAGTTCAACCTAATGGTCCAAGTGAAGAGGCTCCAAGGAGGCACCGATTCTTCGCACTCAAGTCTAGGGGTGCAGGGGAAGGCACCTCTGGTGAAGTCTCGGGTGCGTAGCCTTAATTAGTCTTTCATGTATTTGACTCTGTATGGTGTTTATGCACTAGTATGAAGTTAATATGTTTGAGTCATCATGTTGGTTTATGATTTGTATGAATCACATGTTTACTTATGTTGTATGCATCGATGAGACTGGTTTAGGAATAAGTTCCTTGGTCTATTAATGTAAAGCTACTAGTAGGCTTCAAGGATGTGCACCATCATGTTAATATGTGAATCAGATATTCACCGATGGGGAGTATTGAATTACCTATCTATGCATATTTTCTATAGATGACTTTCTTATTGTTTGTAAAGAGTAGTGTCATCCGGGGACGAATGTTCCTAGGGGGCGGGGGTAATGTAACAATCCCATAAATAAATATGCTAAGTAATGCTTAATGTGTCTAGAATGCCCACGATCAGACCGGGTTCACAATGATTGATGCGCATAGAACCAGACCTCTAAACACTTTCTACATTAAAGCCAACTAACTTGGGGAGTTAGTTGAGATAGGAAAGGTTGGTTCCAACCATGTAGGACTCTTGAATACGAAGATTTACTCGAAGGAGTCTTTATAGGACTGAAAAAGAGGAAATCTTAGGTTTGAGGGTGTAATGGTAAAATGGTCTTTTTCCAGGATATAGGTATTATCGTAATTAATTTAAATATATAATTAATTATTTGATAAATAAGGTGGAGGGACATTTTGGAGAGAAAGGGCCGAAATTGGGCTCTTGAAGTGATGTCTTGCTACACCCGGATTCGAACCTATCTGGAAGCAATGAATTAATTTTTTTTAATTTAAGTTGGTAAACTAATGTAATTAATTTACATTTATTTTTTATTATCTGAATTAAAATAAAATTAAATCATATTTTTAATAATTAAATAAAACCTTATTTGACTAAGTCCTAAACTAGACTCGTAAGCCTAAGAAAACTCTTCTTTCCCACACTCATCTCTCTCTCACGTCCTATCATTCTCACTCACGTTTTTCTCTGCCAAATAACGTACAAAAAAAGTAGGTAAACCAAAGTTCTTCACACTTGAAGAACTCACAAAAAAAATTATAAACAAACAACTAATCAAACACGTTAGGCAAAGAGAGGGTTTTTGGGTCAAGTTGGTGTAGAAGATCTTTGATTTGTACGTGTGTTTGGAGGGGTTCTTTGGGCAGCAAGTCAAGGTTTGAACGTCAAAAAGGTATGGGTTCTCTTCTCTCTTTGTCTTTTTCCCAAGAGACCCCTTAAGGTTCAGAATATTCATTCTGAAAACTAGGATTGTTCCCCGTTGCATATCCCTGTCACTAGCTCCCATTGAATCATACGTTTGTTATGTTTGCTAGTAGAATACTAGGGATGAAACATGTTTTCGTGATGATTATATGTTTATATGTATGTTTGGAATTATGGGAGTTATGTGAATGTGTCCTGAAATGTAAATATGTGTGTATGTGTGTGTTGCCGTCGCTATTGTTCATGGTTTAGGACTTGAAATGTCATAATAGTTCTTTATATTTCATGTACACATGTTGATGTAAATGTGATGTTCACATTAGTTGAAATGTGGCTGATTTGAGGGATAATCTCTTGTCTAAACGAATCCATGAAAACGCACCTAAAACGTTCTAAATGCACTACTAAATTCCCCTAAGAACTAACGTCTAACTTCATAAAAGGATGCTAAAAAATTAAATGAAAATTTCCAGCGTCTAGAGATGAATTTTGGTCTTCAAAGAGGGTTCAAAATATTGAAAAAAAATTAATTAAAACAAGTGAGGTCATGGAGGATTGAACCCGTGATCTCACCATGTTAAAAACCATATAAATAAAAAAGTAAAAAGAAATGTGGTGAAGGGGATTCGGACCATGGTATTTGCTGGAAAATGTAACTTAAAAGCAAAAAAAAAGAAATGAGAGGAGCGGGATTCGAACCAACCACCTCTCAATCAGATTAAAGGAGGAGAATAAAAGAAAAATAAAGGGGGAGGCGTGTGGGAATCGAACCCACGACCTGTTAGGCAGATTAAGGAGGAGAATAAAAGAAAACTAAAGGGGGAGGCGTGGGGGAATCAAATCCATGACCTCTTATGCAAATTAAGGAGGAGAATAAAAGAAAAATAAAGGGGGAGGCATGTGAGAATCGAACCCACGACCTCTTAGGCAGATTTAAGGAGGATAATAAAAGAAAAATAAAGGGGGAGGCTTGTGGGAATCGAACCCACGACCTGTTAGGCAGATTAAGGAGGAGAATAAAAGAAAAATAAAGGGGGAGGCTTGTGGGAATCGAACCCACGACCTGTTAGGCAGATTAAGGAGGAGAATAAAAGAAAAATAAAGGGGGAGGCTTGTGGGAATCGAACCCACGACCTGTTAGGCAGATTAAGGAGGAGAATAAAAGAAAAATAAAGGGGGAGGCTTGTGGGAATCGAACCCACGACCTGTTAGGCAGATTAAGGAGGAGAATAAAAGAAAAATAAAGGGGGAGGCTTGTGGGAATCGAACCCACGACCTGTTAGGCAGATTAAGGAGGAGAATAAAAGAAAAATAAAGGGGGAGGCTTGTGGGAATCGAACCCACGACCTGTTAGGCAGATTAAGGAGGAGAATAAAAGAAAAATAAAGGGGGAGGCTTGTGGGAATCGAACCCACGACCTGTTAGGCAGATTAAGGAGGAGAATAAAAGAAAAATAAAGGGGGAGGCTTGTGGGAATCGAACCCACGACCTGTTAGGCAGATTAAGGAGGAGAATAAAAGAAAAATAAAGGGGGAGGCTTGTGGGAATCGAACCCACGACCTGTTAGGCAGATTAAGGAGGAGAATAAAAGAAAAATAAAGGGGGAGGCTTGTGGGAATCGAACCCACGACCTGTTAGGCAGATTAAGGAGGAGAATAAAAGAAAAATAAAGGGGGAGGCTTGTGGGAATCGAACCCACGACCTGTTAGGCAGATTAAGGAGGAGAATAAAAGAAAAATAAAGGGGGAGGCTTGTGGGAATCGAACCCACGACCTGTTAGGCAGATTAAGGAGGAGAATAAAAGAAAAATAAAGGGGGAGGCTTGTGGGAATCGAACCCACGACCTGTTAGGCAGATTAAGGAGGAGAATAAAAGAAAAATAAAGGGGGAGGCTTGTGGGAATCGAACCCACGACCTGTTAGGCAGATTAAGGAGGAGAATAAAAGAAAAATAAAGGGGGAGGCTTGTGGGAATCGAACCCACGACCTGTTAGGCAGATTAAGGAGGAGAATAAAAGAAAAATAAAGGGGGAGGCTTGTGGGAATCGAACCCACGACCTGTTAGGCAGATTAAGGAGGAGAATAAAAGAAAAATAAAGGGGGAGGCTTGTGGGAATCGAACCCACGACCTGTTAGGCAGATTAAGGAGGAGAATAAAAGAAAAATAAAGGGGGAGGCTTGTGGGAATCGAACCCACGACCTGTTAGGCAGATTAAGGAGGAGAATAAAAGAAAAATAAAGGGGGAGGCTTGTGGGAATCGAACCCACGACCTGTTAGGCAGATTAAGGAGGAGAATAAAAGAAAAATAAAGGGGGAGGCTTGTGGGAATCGAACCCACGACCTGTTAGGCAGATTAAGGAGGAGAATAAAAGAAAAATAAAGGGGGAGGCTTGTGGGAATCGAACCCACGACCTGTTAGGCAGATTAAGGAGGAGAATAAAAGAAAAATAAAGGGGGAGGCTTGTGGGAATCGAACCCACGACCTGTTAGGCAGATTAAGGAGGAGAATAAAAGAAAAATAAAGGGGGAGGCTTGTGGGAATCGAACCCACGACCTGTTAGGCAGATTAAGGAGGAGAATAAAAGAAAAATAAAGGGGGAGGCTTGTGGGAATCGAACCCACGACCTGTTAGGCAGATTAAGGAGGAGAATAAAAGAAAAATAAAGGGGGAGGCTTGTGGGAATCGAACCCACGACCTGTTAGGCAGATTAAGGAGGAGAATAAAAGAAAAATAAAGGGGGAGGCTTGTGGGAATCGAACCCACGACCTGTTAGGCAGATTAAGGAGGAGAATAAAAGAAAAATAAAGGGGGAGGCTTGTGGGAATCGAACCCACGACCTGTTAGGCAGATTAAGGAGGAGAATAAAAGAAAAATAAAGGGGGAGGCATGTGAGAATCGAACCCACGACCTCTTAGGCAGATTTAAGGAGGATAATAAAAGAAAAATAAAGGGGGAGGCTTGTGGGAATCGAACCCACGACCTCCTAGGCAGATTTAAGGAGAAAAATTAAAATAAATTAAAGAGGAGTTGTGGGGCCAAAGCAGAGAAATTTAAAGGCAATGAAAATAAAAAGTAAATGAGCTTGTGGGGGGTCGATCCCACATCCTCTTAGTTCCATTAAGAGGAAAATGAAGAGAAAAATTAAGGGAAAATAAAATGAAGGCATTGGGGCTCGAACTTGGTTCCCGAAGCTGAATGGATCAAACAAAAATGATTTAAAAAAAATGAGTGTTGTTAAAGAGATTTGAAAACCGGATTCCATCGCCCAAATACCGTATTGATACATAAGTCATACGTGAATTAAATGTTCGAGAATAATGTTGCCTTCTTAGATCGAAATTGTGATCTTGGCATATATACAAGATGCATAAGTATTGTACTACATAATATTAGGAAGATATGAGTCACTTAAATGAACTATGAATGAAGCCTCATGGATTGTATTTATAGACCCATAAGTCTTGCATATGTTTAAATGTAAATGAACCTAAGATGTATGTAATGAAATGATGGAACCTAAGAAGGGTTAAGCACGAGTATAAAATACACTTAATGGAAAAGTATATTGGCATATAACAATGAAATGATGAATTGAACAATTAAATGATGAAACCCTTGAAGGGTTAAGTAAGAGTGTGAAACACACCAAACGGCCAAGTACATTGGCATATGATGAAATGAACATTCACGTAAAAAGCGGTGAGTAACTATGAAGAGAAAATGTACTAATTATAATTAATGTGGCGACAACATGATATGAGGTAAATGTAAAAGATGAGAGCAATATCAAATGAGCCTAAGTAAATGTTACCATAACGTACTCACATATGAGAGTGTAAAGTGAATGAACAGACTAGTCTCTATGAACACTCTAATGAAAGTATTGAAATTAACACACTTAATATTAATGATGAGATGAAAAATCATCTATTGAGCTATGATGTCGTCATACTAGAAGTCAGCTTCCATGACGTATGACTCAAATGTAATTGAAGTTTATACTGAGCACCGATAGTCTAGCTATGATCGATGATGCCTTCTTTCGGGAAGGGGGGAGTTTAACGTAACTCTTATATGATGAGATTGTCTGGCATGCCGAGTATGGGTCTCCTTATATCTCCTAGTCTTCAGACCTATACTGCCAATATAGAGATCTGGCGAGGTTCAATTCCCATGTACGCTAGCATGTTGTGGGTCACTTTGGCCGGTGATCCGCCTCTTTTCGGTGTGGGATTTCATGACACTGGATTTCATGAAGCTCACATGATCTATGTCGTTTAAAGTTAAAGTTCCCAATGAATGAATGAGGCCAACCTCAAATGATGCACATAATGAAATGAATGATACCAAAGGTGTTAGGATAGGATTATCAAGGGGTGAGTTAGATTCAAGTAATGACATTAGGTCATTCTTTGTCATTGCACAACGAATCCGATGAAAATCTTAAACTACATCCTAGGTATAGCTAGTTTTTACACTGACCCATGAATGAAATGAAATGAAATGAAGTACATATGAATGAATAAAGCAGACTTTGTGTTTGCTAAAGCAGACTCCCTAGTTGAGGTCCCATATGTTGAGCCCTCATTTTTGGAAAGTCTTAATTTGAGGTCCTTGATTCCAAGGTCTCATGCAATACGAATGAATGATATGAACAACGTTATGTCTTATAGGATTATGATATGTGCTATGTGTACGCTGTTGTGTGCTGTGTGCAAAATGTTAAGTATGATGATGCATGTTACTCTCATGACATAAATTTCCTAATCTATATTTGGAAAGCTCATAAACTTTACTAATTCAAATTTGGAAAGCTCAATAACTTTCTTAATCTCAATTTGGCAAGTCCACTAACTTGACCTTCTATAATCATGTTTTTAGGAAAGAGATAATATTACTCATGCATGTCCTTGGTGTGTGCTTGCATATACCCATACTTAGTACAAGTGTGTACTAACCCTATACAACTCTAAACTTTTAGGTGCAGGCACAGGTGGACGCTAGAGCTACAGGATCAACGCTGCAGATATCTGGACGTCGAGCATTCATCTGGACTTGGTAGGCCTTCATGCTTTCGAGGATGCTTGCCCATTTACATTCTAGCTTAGTTGAAGGATTGAACTAGTGGAGTATATTCCACTAGAGTTTCTATCCCGTTTTTGTTCAGACATTGTAATTATGCCATTTTGGCAAGTACATCTTTATCGTTATAATAAAATATTTCTTTCATTTGATGATCTTAATAATGGATGGTTGATGGTGAACATTTACGTATGTAGTAGAATGTTAAGTAAGCATGTTAAGAAATAAAAAGTTTCAAATTTTCCGCTAAATTTAACCTAGATGAAGTATGAATGATGTATGTTGGCTTGTCTACAATCTTTGAGAGGTCAACGACGCCGGTCTCGTCTGGGATCTAGATTTAAGTCGTGACAAACTTGTATTAGAGCGCTAGGTTAAATTCTGTGGATAATAGGTTCACATCAACCATATCAACTAGTTTCTAAGTCATGGTAGTGAAGTGCACCACTATCTTCGATTAGAGACTGCATGATGCGTAGGAAAATTTCCCTTCTTCTAATCTTATCGTGCCTTCACTAATTTCGGATTTCTTTGTGTTAAGAGAGTATCTAAAATCAACTTTTGAAGTTCCCAAAAGATGAATACAAGGAGAAAAGCAGGCGGGGAGATTGGAGGAGCGGCTACTAGGTAATTCATGTTTCTCCCAAGGCTCCAACTGCTAGAATAAAGATGCCTGTTAACTCAACTGGGTTGACAGATGGAGAAGTAAGGACAAATTTTGTACAGATGGCTAAAGATATCACTTTAAAAGCTCATGATATGGTATTGATTGATGGTGAGAAGTCTGAGTTTGCATCCTACCTGCTAAAGGATGTAGCTCAATCCTAGTATAGGGTGTGGCAGGATAGCAGATCCTTATGAGGGGGTCCTATTACTTGGGATCTTTTTAAGATGGCTTTTCGAGGGAACTTCTTTCCCAGATAAATGAAGGAGGCTAAGGTTGAGGAATTCATAAGCCTTAAGCAGGGCTCGATGTCAGTCAGGAATTACTCCCTGAGGTCCATAAGACTTTACAGCCCAGAAGACGCCACCTTGTAGGAAGTGTGGCATACTGCATGGGGGAGAATGTATTATGGACTCTAAAACTTGTTAGATTTGTAGCAAACCGGGTCACATGGTGAAGGATTGTTTGAGTAGGAGAAGTCAAGAACACGGGAAGGAGAGAGTTCAACCTAATGGTCCAAGTGAAGAGGCTCCAAGGAGGCAACGACTCTTCGCACTCAACTGTAGGGGTGCAGGGGAAGGCACCTCTAGTAAAGTCTCGGGTGCGTAGCCTTAATTAGCCTTTCATGTAGTTTACTCTATATGGTGTTTATGCACTAGTATGAAGTTAATATGTTTGAGTCATCATGTTGGTTGCTGATTTGTATGAATTACATGTTTACTTATGTTGTATTCTTCGATGAGAATAGTTTAGGAATGAGTTCCTTAGTCTATTCATGTAAAGCTACTAGTAGGTTTCAAGGATGTGCACCATCATGTTAATATAAGAATCAGATATTCACTAATGGGGAGTATTGAATTACCTATGTATGCATACATTTTATAGATGACTTACTTATTCTTAGTAAAGACTAGTGATATTCGGGGACGAATGTTCCTAAAGGGGGAATAATGCAACAACCCTTAAAATGAATATGCTAAGTAATGCTTAATGTATCTAGAATGCCAACGATTGGACCGGGTTCACACGGATTGATACGCGTAGGACCAGACCTTGGAAACCTTGCTACAACAAAGACAACCAAATTGTGGGTTATTTGATCTAGTAAAGGTTTGTTCCAACCGTGTAGGACTCTTTAATACGAAGATTTACTCGAAGGAGTCTTTTCTAGGCTTAAAAAGAGGAAATCTTAGGTTTTGAGGGTGTAGGGGTAAAATGGTCTTTTTCCTGTATAAGGGTAGTATCTTAATTAACCTAAATATTTGATTAATTATTTAATTAATAAGGTGGAGGGGAATTTTTGGGAGAGAGGGATGAAATCGGTCTCTTGAAGTGAAGTCTTGCTCCACCCGGGTTCGAACCTAGGTGGAAGCAATAAATTAATTTTTTTTTAATTTAAGTTGGTAAAGTAATGTAATTAATTTACATTTATTAGTTATAGCTGATTTAAAATAAAATTAAATCAGATTTTTAATAATTAAATAAAACCTTATTTGACTAATACCTAAAATAGACTCCTAAGCCTAAAAAACTCTTCTCCCCCACACTCATCTCTCTCTCACGTCTCTATCACTCTCACTCACGTTTTTATCTGCAAAATAACATACAAAAACATTAGGTAAACCAAAGTTCTTCACACTTGAAGAACTCACAACAAAAATTATTAACAAACAACTAATCAAACACGTTAGGCAAAGAGAGGGTTTTTCCGTCAAGTTGGTTGAGAAACTCTTGGATTCGGACGTGTGTTTGGAGGGGTTATTTGGGAAGCAAGTCAAGGTTTGAATGTAAAAAATATATGGGTTCTCTTCTCTCTTGGTCCCTTTCTCAAGAGACCCGTTAAGGTTCAGAATATTAATTCTGAAAACTAGAATTGTTCTCCGTTGCATATCCTTGTCACTAGCTCACATGAATCATAGGTTGGTTATTTTTGCTGGTAGAAAACTAGGGATGAAACGTGTTTTCGGGATGATTATGTGTTTATATGTATGTTTGGAATTGCGTGAATTATGTTGATGTTTCCGAAAATGTAACTATGTGTGTATGTGTATGTTGCCGCGGCTGTTGTTCATGGTTTAGGAATTGAAATGGCATAATAGTTATTTATATTTCATTTACACATGTTTATGTAAATGTGATGTTAACATGAGTTTAAATGTGACTGATTTGAGGGATAATCTCTTGTCTAGAATCCATGAAAACGCACCTAAAACGTTCTAAATGCATTACGAAATTCCCCTAAGAACTTAGGTGTAACTTGATGAAAGGATGCTGAAAAATTAAAAGAAAATTTCCAGTTTCTAGTGATGAATTTCGGTCAGCAAAGAGGGTTCAAAATGTTGAAAAAAATGAATTAAACAAGTGAGGTAATGGAGGACAGGATTAACGAGCATATCACTTAGTGCCTAAGCCATCATCTCACGAACCCTCTGCTCCCTAACCTTCTCATCTATGATGGAATCTTTCTTAGGCTCTTTCTCTCGCCTGCGCTGCTCCCTGAGGCAACCGTTTTTAGTTTATGCTGCTAAGCATTTAAAATTTTCAATTTTGGCCAAAATTTCACTTTGGTCAATTTTTTTGGTAATCGTGCTCGAATTAAAATTTTGTCACCGTGGTTAGCCATATAAGTTCAGTTTTAGTCTCATAGGATGGTTGGTTCGGGTTATGAGATTTTTATTTTCAATTTGTGTCCATTTTTTGTACAACAAAATATTCGATTTACATAGTATTGTACCTCTCACGTATTACCAAAGACTTTTCTCAAGATAATGTATCAAAAATCAATATGATTACAAACAACAATAACACAAACGATATTAATACTTTTAAACACTCAACAATACCAATTTTATTTTTCCTACTATATTGTTGTATTAAGTTACTCCACAACTAATTATCAAAAGTCCGTCTATACAACACTGTATTAGGACACAATAAAAAACCTTTAAATTCCCAATTTCAGAATACATCATTAACAAGTAACCCCTACACTTTAAAATATTTCAAAGTACAAGAATAATTTTTTTTATTTTGTCATAGATCATACCATTTTAAACTTTGTATATATAAATGTAAATTTATACATTAAATTATGTATATGAAAACTACATCTTATTACTAGTATGCACAATTTCACCACAAACTTCACACTTCATGTTTTTATAAAAATAATGCATTGTGCACTATTCAAGCAAAACTAATTAAGGTACAAGTTTGAATGCATGTCATAATTCAAATGAATCAATCAAGAAATACAATCACTAGTATTTTCATATTGACGAACCAGATTTTGTACATAGGTATGAAGATGATCGAGGCCAGAACTTGAACAAGACTCTCTTAAAAAATTATCAATGAAGTCGAGGTCGGAACTTGAATCCGGATGCCCGACAAAGGTGCCAATATAGCTACTGAAAGAGTCTCTATCTATCCATAATCATAAATAGTGGTGGAACGCCATTAACAGTAAGACAATCAATGTAAGTCCTTACAACCGAAACAAAAACAAACTTTAGATTGTGGAGCGGAACTCATTGTCATTGACGTAACTCGTGAAGACATAACATAAAAGAAGTAAGGATAACTATAGCCGGAGCAAGCTCATTTCTTAGATAAGGCCATAACTATCAGACTGAAGTCTCCTACACAAGTGTAAAGGATTTAAGTCGGTGGAGCGACTTTATGACAATACTAAGTACCATCAATTTTGAATCATGCATTTCTAAGGCAATCACTAGTCAAACCTAAAATAAGGCCCAACATACTTCAAATAAACAAGACTCAAGCATACAAGTACTCCACATGGCAAACAATGTCAGTTAATAACACAAAGCATGCTAACAGTTACCCGATAGTTCCCTGGAATAGGTCGAAAACATGATTTCTGACACCTATGAATGATTTAATAACTACCCAACCTAAATCCCAACTAATCAACATGCATTCGCATGTTTAAGTTCAATCTAAGAGAAGGAAACTATAGCCTATTTGTATGAAGATCACGCGCTCTTCAAATATCACTTATCCAAAGCGTTCCCTTTCCGAATGGCCTCAAAATGTTTACACACTATCAAAAATAGAGTCACAACGTTATTACGGTCCTTTAGAAACTAAAATTACAAGAAACGGAGATGGACCAATTTCGGGGTCAATATTGAAAAAGTTAGACCTCACCGAAAGTTCAGGAATTAACCCCCCGAAATAGGTTCTTAGACACCTCGCCGAACTTCTGTTCCAAAATGGGCTCGAAACAGTCCCAAAACAAATATGTAACAAAAAATCCAATATTAAACTAATAACAACAACAATGATAGCAGCTATTTACAAGAATTTACCAAAAACGAGGGTCGAACTGCAAAAACCAATCACACCACAACAATCCTCACGTAAAACCACTCAAGATAGCCTCAATAATCACTGAAATTGAACCTAAAATGGCTAAGAAAAAAACTATTAAAAGTTCCTAAATCAAGATCACAAAAAGGGGGCGTCACAGCAGGTAATTTACAAAATTTACCTCTTTAGTTTCCGAGCTCATCAAAGCGTTTTCCTCGAAAAATATCACAATTTAGCTTCTTGAATCTCCAAAATTTGAGCTCTATAGCTCAAGATATAGCACCATTAAAATGGGGAATAAATCTGAATTTTGGGTTTTAATAGGGCGAACCTGGTATCTAAGAAGCCCCTAAAACTAATCATTAAGTCAAAAACCTGGTCGCTAAAGAGTAGCACCATATTTCACCGTTGGCTAATTTCTTCAAAGTCTCTGACGGGCGTTCGGATTCGTTCAAAACCCAATAAAAATAAAATAGATATGCTACCCTACTAAATCCAACATTCTGAATCAATGGCGAATTCGAAATTTCCCTCAGAGGTCATCTCGATAAAAAGTGGGTCCCACTTCCATAGGTCAATTTTAAACTTAATCCACCGAGGGGTTCGAAATGAGTCCGGAGGCCTTGGGAGTCGAACGAAAGGTAGTTCTAGACAAAACTCAACATTCCAGAGCTAACCGTGCTGACGGAATTTCCATCTGAGCGCATTTTCAAGAAATGTTGAACAAAGTCAACCTTAGGCCAAATTTCAAAGGCTAAAACAACTTATGGTCCAGACTCGCACGAATCAAACCTTGATTCTAGTGTCAACCATGCTACTAGCCTAATTTTGTCATTCGAGAGCTGATGGAACTCTCAGAATTTCATTTTGAGGTCATTTAGTCGATGAACTTACTATAAGTCAAGCTTCAAAGCCTCTAAAACATTGAAAGTTGTACAAAATTCAAACGAACAACCAGGCAACCGAACAGTTAGTGCCAGCAAGTCATAAATGACTTGGGGTTGCTATAGAAATGGTCTAAACAACATAAAAAACACATTAAGGCAAAAATGACCTGAAGAGTCATTACAGAAAATGACCTTCAATATCTAACTAAGCTGACAGAATTCCAATTTAGGCATGTTTCCAAAAAATATTGACCAAGTTAAATTCTATTCCCAAAATTTAAAATTTAAAACTCCTAAAAGCACAAACTGTAATAAAAGCATCAAAATCCAAACTTACAATCTTATAAAATCAAAAAAAGATATTTCAAAACACACTACTTGAAATCTCATATAAGCACATTTTCAAAAAGTGTTAGGGAAAATCAAATTTTGGCCAAAACATAAAGGGTAAAATGTCTAACGACACAAACTGGGAATGAAAACCTCAAAATCAAAATTAACAATCCTAATAGGAAAAAAAATAACCTTCTAGAGATAACTACACTGATGAATTCCATTTTGAGAATGTTTTTCTAAAAATGCATATCAAATTCATATTTTTGATAAAATTAAAAGTTAAAACGCCTAAAGGCACAAAGTGAAAAAAAAAGTCTCAAAACCAAACCCACTCATCTTATAGATAAAATATCACATTTCAAATCTAATCACATTGATAAAATTTTAATTTGAGAATGTTTAGCACAAAAATTGTCTAAATAAAAATTTTGACCAAAAAATAAAATACATAACACCTAATAACACAAACTAGAAATGTAAGCCTCAGAACCTGATGTAACACCCCGTAGCTAAAACAGATCAAAAATTAGTTTTTTAGAAAAATATGCAGGTGTTAGCAACTGTGGCATCGACAGACTGTAGCCAGAACCACGGTCAGTCCTTCACAACCGGCGATGGGATCAGAAAATCCCAAAAATTTCAGCCTAGAAAAATTGGTTAAATCGTGGACGACGAACAGACTTACGGTCCGTAGGTCAAACGACGGTCCGTAGTCCGTGACCGTCGATCAAGACTCACTTCAACCACTCTCTGAAAAGAGCTATGGATGAATACCATGGTTCGTAGGTTGACCTACGGTCCGTATGTCTGACTGTAGGTGAAAAATTTGCATCCAGTTATGTGGAAATGTAGTAGGGTCAACTTAGAATAATCATAACTCTTAGCACAAAATGAATTAGGTCTTCCATGACCTACCCACAGATAGATAATTGAATTCTGTTTCCATAGCCATTGACCTTGCTAAACTTAGACCTCCGAGTAAAAAGTTATGTCTATTTTAGTAAAGGCATGTCTAACAGGCCCTCAGAACAGACCCAACGACGGGGCGTCGGGCGCACGACAGACCGTCAGTCCTGGCCGTCGTGAGGACCGAAAATAGCCTTCCCAGGGGTCTTTTTGACCTTCTACACTCCTTTTAAATCCTAATTTACGTCGTCTTGACCCTAAATAATAAGATTCTAGTCACTTTAAGCGTAGAAACAAAATTAAACATATCCAAGTCAAATCATTAAATCAAAACTTAGAAATTTAGAAGCAACAAAGGAGAAAAAAGCTGAAGAACCCTAGTTCAAGAACTCCACAAGCTCCCTCGGTTCCAGCCCCGAAACTTTAGTATTTTTCTGTTGATTTCATCACCAGGTATGTGGGATTTCACTAGTCGGTTCCTTTCACCCATTGGGTCCTTAGTTTCAGTCAGTTATTGATTCTCTTATCATGATTAAACCTATGGTTTCTAGAACATTGATATAAATTCATGAATTTATTAAATATATTTTCCAAATCAGATTATCATGTTATTACTCAGATTATAGAATGAATTTCAGAACCCTAGCTTTGTATTTCTTTAGTTCTTGAATTACACATGCTAGGTCATATATTTCAGACACTTCAAATATACATGCCTCAGTTGTAAATGCATAATTACCAGATTAATTGTTGCATTCTCAGTTTGCATGTTCTATTTCAATCTATCCAGTATTTACATACAGATATAATCAGTTAATTTACAGAATTCATTGGGAGTAACATAATACAAAGTTGGAATAGGGTTTAGCGTACCCAATAGTCCCAGAACTACTAGCCATGTAGGTTGTAAGTCCCCACTGTGGGAAATCAGTTTAGTTATCACACCAGCATGCTTTTATACCTTTGGCAGGGTATATTGGGTCCTCTCGATGGGGCGAATACATTGGACTCCACATTTAGCTCATGTGGTTTTGTTATCGGTAATTAGTAGCTCCCACAGTTCAGTCAGACTCTCTGTATTGAAAATTTATCACTATATTCAGTATTCAGTTTCACCATGTTATAAATTTGTCATTGCATCCAGTTAGCTCAGAAATCAGCACATCACGTTCAGATTATTATACTTGTTTTTGTGCTTGTTTAGTTATGTTTTATTTCAGCTTTACTCTATCCTATATGCTCAGTACCTTTCAACTACAAACGCATACGTGTGCTACATCTTCTCGTGATGTAGGTTCAGTTTCTCAGCATCCAGATAACGCATAGATCGATTTACCGATCTCCAGTTCAGTAGATTCAGTGGTGAGTCCTCATTCTCCGAGGACAACAGTCATGAGTTTCATTTCAGTCTTTAGTCATTTAGTTTCAGTTTTTGGTAGATTTAGCTAGGGCTTGTCCCAGTATTTCTAGTCTAGTTTAGAGGCTATTTTTTGATATAGTGAAATTCAGCTTAGTATTGAGTTAATATTTCTTTTGTATTAAACTCATTGTTTTAAAATATTTCAGTTATAGAATATGAGTATTCCCCATCTTTTAATTTTAAGTGTGAGTTAGCTTACGCAACAGTTTATTATCTTTAGTATGCTTATGATCATGAAAGAAGGGTTAGCTTGGGATCACTTGTGGTCCTAGGTTCCGTGTCCTAGGTTCATTATCTTGTGGTCTCAGAGCACTAGGTTCAAGACTCCTAGGATGTCTGAAAAAGTCGCACTAAGTAGAGTCCTTTTCATGTGTGTGAAGTGCACCACATCTAATGAGAGGGAGGTTATGAAGTGTTTTACGAAAAACTTCACCTTCTTGTTACTCTTGTCGTGCGTAAGGTATGATCTAATTCCATTCTAACTCAACGTTTAACGCTTAAGATCATGCCTTCTCGTAGAGCTAACTTTAGGAATGCGAATGCCAGGAATGACAACGTAGTTCCTCTAGTACTGGATAAGGAAGTTCAAATGCACAGTTCAGAACGTCAATTCAGCTTTTGGCTCGTAGTATGACCAACCAGAATAAAGAGTAGGTTCTATTTCCTACTAAAAAAATGACCGATTAGTGGCAGCCAGAGTTTGTGATTTTGTTAGGATGAATTCGCATAAGTTTTTAGGATCGCATGTTGGTAAGGACCCACAGAAGTTCATTCATGAGGTCAAGAAAATATTTGGTATGATGTCAGTAACTTGTAGTAATAGTTGAGTTTGGCATCTTACAAACTCAAGGATGTGACTCACATATGGTTCACTCAGTGGGAAGACAACAGACAGGACTTTGTCTTTTGTAACTCCGTATAGCAGTCCAAATCATTATTAGTCTAGAACCTCTCTAAGAACCCTTCTAAGTCTCTACTCCAGTCGGTGTCCCAGTTATAGCTAGATGAGTATACAGAAATCTCCCTCTCACAGTCTCTCAAAAACTCACTTCAGCAGATCTAGTAGAGTTAGAAATTGTAGACTTCGATGTTATTATAGCCATGGATTGGTTACATTCATGTTATGCCTCAGTCGATTCAGAACTAGAATTTTTTTGTTTCACTTTCCAAACAAACAAATCTTAAAATAGAAGGTAGTAGTTTAGCGCCTATGGGTCGATTTATTTCTTACCGTAAGACCAGAAAGATGATCTCAAAGGGTTATCTTTATCATCTAGTTCGGGTTAAGTATTCTAGCCTTGAAACCCCGACTCTTGAGTCAGTTCAAGTAATGTGTGAATTTCTATAAGTATTTCCAAAAGATCTTCCCAGGTTTCCTCCTGAAAGGGAAATCGACTTTGAATTGATCTTCTTCCAGATGCCCAGCCTATTTGTGTTCCGCCTTACAAAATGGCTCTAGCGGAGCATAAGGAATTGAAAGAGCAGTTGAAAGACATTCTAGATAAGGGTTTCGTAACACCTAGTATTTCACCATGGGGTGCACCAGTATTGTTCGTAAAGAAGAAAGATGGTTCTCTCAGAATGTGCATTGACTATAGACAGTTGAACAAGGTCACAATCAAGAATTAGTATCCCATCCCCAGGATTGATGACTTTTTTGACCAACTTCAGGGTACTAGTCATTTCTGGGAGATAGATTTCAGATCGGGTTATCACTAGCTCAGAGTTAGAGATAGTGACATTCCGAAAACAACATTCAGAACTCGGTATGGTCATTATGAATTTGTAGTTAAGTCGTTTGGACTAACCAATGCTCTTGGAGCTTTCATGGATTTGATGAATAGATTGTTCAAACAGTAGTTAGACTTGTTCGTTATCGTCTTCATTTATTATATCCTCATTTACTCTAGGAGTGAGAAAGAACATGCAAGTCAATTTGAGAGTTGTTCTGCAGACTCTCAAAGATCGCATGTTATTCGCTATGTTTAGTAAATTTGAGTTTGCTGGCAATCCCTTGCTTTCCTTGGTCACATTGTATCTAGCGAAGGGATCCATGTAGATTCACAAAAAAAAAGCAGTGCAACAATGGCCCAGACCTACCTATGCTACAAATATCATAAATTTCTTAGGTCTAGCAGGTTATTACCGAAGGTTCGTGGAAGGATTTTCATCCATAGCCTCACTATTGACTAGGTTGACTCAGAAGATGGTCAAGTTCCAATGGTCAGATGATTGTGAGAAAAGCTTCACAGAATTGAAAACTAGATTGACTACAACTCCTATCTTGACTCTACCAGAGGGTTCAGATGGTTATGTGATCTATTGCGATTCATCAAGAGTTGGCCTTGGTTGTGTGTTGATGCAAAGAGATAAGTTTATATTTTATGCCTCTAGAAAGCTTAAGGTGCATGAGAAGAACTATCCAACTCATGACCTCGGGCTTGCAGCAGTGGTGTTTGCACTCAAGATATGGAGACACTACTTGTATGGTGTTCATGTACATGTGTTCGCCGATCATAAGAGCCTTCAGTATGTGCTCACCCTGAAAGAGTTGAATCTTCTCCAGAGGAGATGGCTTGAGTTCCTTAAGGATTATGATATGAGTGTGCATTATCATCTTGGGAAGGCGAATGTAGTGCCCGATGCTCTTAGTAGATTATCTACGGGTAGTGTAGCCCATGGTGAGGAAAAAAGTAAGGACCTATTAAAGGATGTTCAATGGCTTGCTCGCTTGGGAGTTCGCCTTATGAGCATATCAGACAGCGGTGTAACAGTTAAGAATGGGGCAGAATCATCTTTGGTAGTGGAGGTTAATTAAAAGCAAGAGAGTGATCCGATCTTTGTTGAACTAAAGGGTGCAGTCAAAAATCAGAGAGTGGAGGTTTTCTCCCAAGAGGGAGATGGTGTACTTCGCTACCAAGGTAGATTGTGTGTTCCTGATGTGGGAGAGTTGAGGCAGCATATTCTTGGAGAAGCTCATAACTCCAGGTATTCTATTTATCTAGGTGCCACTAAGCTGTACCGAAATCTGCGGGAAATCTATAGGTGGAATGGCATGAAGAGGGATATAGTAGACTTTGTGCGTAAGTGCCCCAATTGCCAGTAAGTCAAGGTATAACATCAGAAACCAGAAGGTATGACTCAAGAGATCGATATTACTGCTTGGAAGTGGGATGTGATCAATACGGATTTCATCACAGGGTTACCTCGTACTCGTAGACAGCATGACTCAATATGGGTGATAGTTGATAGGATGACTAAGTCTTCTCGCTTTTTGGCGGTCAAGACTACATATTCGGCAGAGGACTATGCCAAGCTTTACCTTACTGAAATTGTGAGGATGCATGGGGTTCATTTGTCTATCATCTCATATAGAGGTCCTCATTTTACCTCTCATTTCTGGAAGTCATTGCGAAAAGTTCTTGATAATCAAGTTAAGCTTAGTACAACAATTCATCCACAGACGGATGGGCAGGCAGAGCGTACCATTCAGACCTTAGAGGATATGTTGAGAGCTTGTGTGATCGATTTCAAAGGTAGTTGGGATGATCACCTTCCACTTATTGAGTTTGCCTACAATAATAGCTACCATTCCATCATTCAGATGGCCCGTTATGAGGATTTATATTGGCGTAGATGTAGACCTCATGTTGGTTGGTTTGAGTAGGTGAACAGCTTTGATAAGGTCAGATTCAGTCATTTATGCTATGGAGAAAGTGCAACTCATTATAGATAGACTTAAGACAGCCCAAAGTCGTCAGAAATCTTATGCAGATGTAAAAAGAAGGGAACTAGAGTTCCAAGTTGATGATTGGTTTTTTCTGAAAGTCTCACCTATGAAAGGGGTGACGAGATTTGGAAAGAATGGGAAGCTCAGTCCTAGATATATAGGCCGTTACAAGATCTTTAAAAGGATTGGCAAGGTGACATATGAGTTAGAGTTGCCAGCAAAATTAGCAGCAGTGCATCCAGTCTCCCACATCTCACTCTTGAAGAAGTGCGTGGGTGACCCAACGTTATAGTGCTATTAGAGAGTGTGGCGGTGAAAGATAGTATTTCTTATGAGGATGTAACAGTTGACATTCTTGACCGTCAGGTTAGAAGGTTGAGAAACCATAAAGTTGCTTCAATCAAGGTTTTGTGGAGGAGTTAGTCCGTAGAGTGGGCTACTTGGGAAGCCGAAGTAGCCATGAAAGCCAAGTATCCTTACCTTTTTCCTTCCGATTCCACTCCAACTTGAGTAAAAAGTTCCTCTTCAGTTTTACAGTCATTCATGCGTAAATTCAGTTTTAGAATCATGTTCCCTCAGTTTTTACTTTCATTTTAGCGTAATTGCATGTACTATGAACTCAGTTCGGTAAGAACTCAGTTCTCAGTGTTTAGTAGTGGGGTTTGCATCTCTCCCCCTTTATTGCAGCTAGTTTAGTCTTCATTCGAGGACGAATGTTCCCAAAGGGGAGATAATGTAACACCCCGTAGCCAAAACAGACCAAAAATTAGTTTTTTAGAAAAATATACAGGTGCTACAAACGGTGGCATCAACAGACCGTAGCCTGCACCACTATCCATCCTGCATAACCGTCGATGGGATCAGAAACTCTCAAAAATTTCAGCCTAGAAAAATTGGTTAAGTCTTGGACGAGGGACGGACTTACGATCCGTAGGTCAAACGAAGGTCCGCAGTCCGTGACCGTCGATCAAGACTCCCTTTAAACACTCTCTAACAAGAGCTATGGATGACTAGCATGGTTCATAGGTGGATCTACGGTCCGTTGGTGGAAAATTTGCAGCCAGTTAAGGGGAAATGTAATTGGGTGAATTTAAAATTATCATAACTCTTAGCACAAAATGAATTAGGTCTCCTATGACCTACCCATAGATATATAATTAAATTATCTTTCCATAGCCACCGGCCTTGCTAAAATCAGACGTCTGAGTAAAATGTTATGCCTATTTTAGTAAAGGCCTGTCGAAAAGGCCCTCAAGACAGACCCAACGATGGGGCGTCGGGCGCACGATGTACCGTCAGTCCTGTCTGTCGTGAGGCCCGACAACAACCTTCCCAGCGGTCTTTTTGACCTTTTCCACTACTTTTTAAACCCTAAGTTACGTCGTTTTGACCCTAAATCATCAGATTCTAGTAAGTTTAAGCCTAGAAACATAATTAAAACATATCCAAGTCATCATTAAATCAAAACATAGAAAATTAGAAGCAACAGAGGAGAAAAAAGCTCAAGAACCCTAGTTCAAGAACGCCACAAGCTCAAGCAGTTCCAGCCCCGAAAATTAAGTATTCGGAAAATGGCCTAAAATACCCTTAAACTATTGAGAATGGTACAAAATTACCCTTCGTCCACCTATTGTCTCCAAAATGCCCTTTTCATCCACCTATTGGGTCCAAAATACCCTTGTCATCCACCTTTGAGTTCAAAATTGACCATTTATTTAATGATTTTAAATTTAAACTATTTAAATATTTTTTAAAATACTTGATGGTCAACTATGGGTTATAATTTAATTTATTTGTATCATTTATAAACCAACTCACTACCCACTCATTACTAACTAAAACCCACCCAATTAATAATCCAACTATAATATCAAAATTGGCATAAACACTAGTAAAACACAATGAAGTTATAGATTCCTGAAAATGATATTCAAAATTATTCGAATCCGAATCAAAGCTCCAATTAAATTTATGTTGAGCCGTTTATTTAAGAGGACACTTTCAATAGGATTCTCTTTCAAGATTGAATTAGAAATTTATGATTAAATGTAAAGAATTAATATATCCCGAATTAATTCATGCACTTTTTTAAAATATACATTTATAAATATTTATCATTTGTTTTAAAACCTTTAACATATTATTTTGAAAAAAAAGTTGCGTATAAAGTAACATCACATAATTGAGACATAAGAATAATTAAGATGAACATAGTCAGACTTTTAATATTTGTCGGTAATTTTTATTTAGACACTTGAATGTATGATAATTTACTTCTATAGATATTTTCGTCTTAAATTTTTAAAAAAACTCAATTGGATGTAGCTTTTCTATTGTTTCATTAATAATGTGACAGGTTTATTAATTTGGTGGGTTTAATTAGTAACGGGTGGGTAGTGGATTGATTTATAAATTATACTAATAAGTTAAATTATAACAATAGTTGAGCGCCACATATTTAAAAAAATATTTAAATAGTTTAAATATAAAACCGTTAAATAAGTGGTCAATTTTGAACCAAAAGGTGGATGACAAGGGTATTTTGGACCCAATAGGTGGGTGGGAAGGGTATTATGGAGCCAATAGGTGGATGGAGGGTAATTTTGTACCATTTCCAATACTTTGAGGGTATTTTAGGCCCTTTTCCGTTAAGTATTTTTCCAAGGATTTCATAACAAGGTATGTGGGATTTTAATAGTGGGTTCCTTTCATCCATTGGGTCCGTAGTTTCAGTCAGTTCTTGATTCTCTTATCATGATTAAACCTAGGGTTTCTAGAACTTTGATATAACTTCATGAATTTGTTAAATATATGTTCCAAATCAAATTATCATGTTATTACTCAGATTATCGAATGAATTTTAGAACCTTAGCTTTGTATTTCTTTAGTTCTTGAATTACACATGCTAGGTCATGTATTTCAGACACTTCAGATATACATGCCTCAGTTATAAATGCATAATTACAAGATTAATTGTTGCATTCTCAGATTGCATGTTCAGTTTTAAGCTATCTAGTATTTACAGAAATTTTAGATATAATGAGTTAATTTACATAATTCATTGGTAGTAGAATAATACCAGTTGGACTAGGGTTTAACGTACCCAATAGTCCTAGAGCTACTAGCCATGTAGGTTGTAAGTCCCCTCTGTGGGCAATCAATTTAGTGATCACGCCACCATGCCTTTATACCTTTGGCAGGGTATATATTAAATCCTCTCGATGGGGCGTATACATCGGACTCCACATTAGCTCATGTGGTTTTATTATCGGTTATTAGTATCTCCCACAGTTCAGTCAGACTCTCTGTATTGACAATTTATCAGTATATTCAGTATTCAGCATGTTATAAATTGGTCGTTGCATCCAGTTAGCTCAAAAATCAGCACATCACCTTCAGATTATTATACTTGTTTTTGCGCTTGTTTAGTTATGTTTTATTTTAGCTTTACTCTATCCTGCATGCTCAGTACCTTTCAAGTACTGACGGATACGTGCGCTACATCTTCTCCTGCTGTAAGTTTAGGTTCTTAGCATTCTGATAACGCATAGATCGATTTCCCGATCTCCAGTTCAGTAGATTCAGTGGTGAGTTCTCATTCTCCGAGTACAATAGTCATGAGTTTCATTTCAGTCTTTATTCATTTAGTTTTAGTTTTTGCTAGATTTATCTGGTGCTTGTCCCGGTATTTCTAGTCTAGTTTAGAAGTTATTGTCAGACATAGTTAGATTCAGCTTAGTATTGAGTTAATATTTATTTTGTATTAAACTCATTGTTTTCAAATATATCAGTTTTAGAATATGAGTACTCCCTATCTTTTCAAATTAAGTATGATTTAGCTTCCACAAAAGTTCATTATCTTTAATATGCTCATGATCATGCTATCACGGTTAACTTTGGATCACTTGTGGTCCTAGGTTCCGTGTTCGCATCTCGGGGGTAGCTCGAGGCGTGACTCCTGAACCAACCATCCTTTTAGGTATAAGAATAAGCTTCTGAAGCTAAGTGCACTGACAGAATTTCTCATTAGAGCATGTTTATGAGAAATGTTAGGAAAAGTCAAATTTTGGTCAAAAGTTAGAAGTTAAAATGCTTAACGGTAAAAACTTAATATGGAAACCTCAAAATCCAAACCAATCATCCTAGTAGATGATTTTCAAAGTTAACTGCATTGGCGAACTTCAAATTTGAGCATGTTTCCCAAAAAATTGACCTAATTCATATTTTAGCCAAAAGTTAAAAGTTAAGACGCTTAATGGCAAAAACTAAAAAAAAAAGTCTCAAAACCTGAATAACCATCCTATGAGACCAAAATTGAACTTTAATAGCTACCGACAGTGACAAAATTCCAGGTCGAGTATAAAGTGAAATTTTGCACAAAATTTTAAATTTAAAATGCCTAACAGCACAAACTAAAAACGAAAGGCTCAAAACCCAAATCCTCTATCATATTACATCAAAAATGACTTTTCGCATGTAACTGCACTGAAGAAATTTTCATCTGAGCAGGTTTATCAAATATATTTACCGAAGTTAAATTTTGAACAAAATTTATGAGTTAAAACATCTAATAGAACACACTAAATGAAAGCCTCAACTTCATCAACCATCCTAGTAGATAAAAATGACTTTCGGAGTTAATTAGGCAGACAAAATTCTCGTATGAGCACTTTCACAAAAATATTGACCAAAAAAAAGATTTCCAATTACCTAACCAAATAAAAAAGAAGGTGAAGCCTCAAAACATGAACCAACCTACCTTTTGGATAAACAAAATTCTTTTTGAAGCTAATGAAACTGACAAAATTCTAATTTGAGCACCTATAACAAAAATATTGACCAAGGTCGATTTTTGGAAAAAATTAAAAAGCTAAAACGCCTAAGGACACAAATTGAATATGAAATCCTCAACACTAAACGTTGATTTATCAAAAAATTAAATTCAATTGGTAAATTTACAAACTATTCAAATATAAATTAGAAATTAATAATTTACCAATAAATTTTATCACATTTGGTTATAAATACTATTAAACTTAACATTCGTATATAATATTACCAACAAATAATTATGTTGGTAAATTTTACTTATAAATTAATGATAGATTGGTTTATTACAAACTTTTTTAATGATGTTAGTAATTTACTAACTATACTCTTTAGTCGCCGACAAAATTTCCAACTGATAATTTTATATTAGTTTGCAATTTTATGAACAAATTACATTCGGTACAAATTTACCAACACATTTATATTTTGCTGATAAATTTAGCAACAAAATATTTTCGTTGATAAATTTTTAGTTATTAATTAATTGGTAATATATTAATGATTATAAGTTGTTAACTTTAGCGACAAAATCATTGGTCAATGTTTTGGTCAACATCAAACCTAAATAAATTCTAGCTGATGATAATTTTTGTCGTATTTCCAGATATGTTTGTAAAATTTTGGAAGGATCTTTTGAATGCCGCTGAGTTTGCACAATTTTGAGTTCGTATGAGTAAGGTATGCCCTTTGGTAGTTAGGCTTTTTTGTTAAGGAATTGCTCAATCCTTATTTTTGAAAGGTAGTTTGGTATTTTTCTTTCCCAACTAATTCAATCCTTTTTAGTAAATCTATAGAGGTCAAAAATGAGTTAGTTCAGTTTACACTTTTGAAAAATAGGTTAGGGCTTTTGGAGAAAGAACACAAGAGAAAGAGAAGAGGAAAAGAAAGAATCACTAAGAAAGATTGGTTTTTGTTGTGGATTTGCTAGCTAACATTCTTGTTCGATTGGAGATCTCAGAGGAGATTGATGGGATGATTGCTTTTATTGAGGCTCGATCATCTTTAGTCGAGCAGATCCGTGCACACCAGTTTGATGATGAAAAATTATGTCTCATTCTAGACAAAGTATTGACTGGGGAAGCTAAGGAGGTTGTCCTTGATTCTGATGGTGTCTTACGGATCGGAGGAAGGATTTGTGTGCCTAAGACAGGCGATTTGATTAGATTGATTCTTGAGGAGGCCCATTTATCTCGGTATTCCATCCATCCAGGAGCGACAAAGATGTATCATGATCTGAGTCAACATTAGTGGTGGTGTGGGATGAAGAGGGATATTTCAGACTTTGTTTCAAGGTTTTTGACTTGCCAGCAGGTCAAGTGTGAGCACCAGCGGCCCGGGGGTGTATCTCAGAGGATTCCTATTCCTACGTGGAAGTGGGAGCGGATTACGATGGACTTTGTTGTGGGTTTGCCTACCATAGTGGGTGGTTATGACTCTATTTGGGTTGTTGTTGATAGGCTGACCAAGTCTGCCCACTTTATTCCGGTTCGGGTGAAGTATACGACAGAAAAGTTAGCCGAGCTATATATCAGTCAGATTGTGCGACTACATGGAGTTCCTATTTCTATCATATCAGATCGAGGTTCACTATTTACTTCTCACTTATGGAAGGCATTACAGCATGGTTTGGGTACTCAGTTAGATATGAGTACAGCCTTTCACCCTCAGACTGATGGTCAGTCTGAGCGGACAATTCAGGTATTGAAAGATATGATCCGAGCGTGTGTGATCGATTTCGGAGATAGATCGGATCGACATTTATCCTTAGCCGAGTTTGCCTATAATAAAAGTTATCACTCTAGTATCAAGATGGCACTATTTGAGGCGTTGTATGGAAGATGGTGTAGGTCTCCGATTGGTTTGTTTGATTCGGCGGAGATCGACTCTTTGGATACAGACTTACGTAGAGATGCTATGGAGCAAGTCCGTATGATTCAATATAGATTATTGACAGCTCAGAGTCAACAAAAGAGTTATGCAGACTGGAGAGTTAGAGCCTTAGTGATTGTGGAGGGTGATCATGTTTGGCTCCGAGTATTACCCATGAAGGGTGTGATGAGGTTTGGAAAGAAGGGCAAGCTTAGACCTAGGTTCATTGGTCCTTTTGAGATTTTGAGCCGAGTGGGAGAGGTGGCCTATAAGTTGGCCTTGCCACCTAGTTTGTGGGCAGTTCATCCTGTTCCCATGTCTCTATGCTTCAGAAGTATATTCCGGATGAATCTCATGTGATTTCACTCGATTCTGTTGAGCTGGGTCCAGACTTGACATATGAGGAGGAGCCTATAGCTATATTGGATAGGCAAATCCGAAAGCTTAGGACCAAGAAGCTTGTTTCAGTGAAGGTGCAATGGATGGACCGTTCAGTAAGAGAAGCAACTTGGGAGACAGAGTCTGACATGCGTGCCAGATATCCTCAACTTTTTGAAGCATCAGGTACTTTCTTTTACTTTGTTCGAGGACGAACATGATTTTTAGTGGTGGATAGTATAATGATCCGGACCCAAAAAGTTATTCTTTAAAAAATTTTAAATAGTCATTTGACTATAATTAATTAATTTGTGGACAATTTGGTTATTGTTAATAATAATGGGTCAAGTTTAAAATATTAAAATAGGTTAAAAGAAATTATTACTTTTAATACATAATTAATTTAGAAAAGAAAATAAAGAGGAGCAGAAAACTAACCTACTTGCGGCGTTAACAAAGAAGGAAGGGGACGAAGTGCTTCACGACTTCACGTAAGAAAAATTTCAACTGAAGCTTTTCTAATTTCCCATATGACTGCAGCATTAATTGCTTTGCATACAATCATTAATTCTTGTGCATNGTGAACAGAGAAGGAAGGGGACAACTGCTTCACGACTTCACGTAAGAAAAATTTCAACTGAAGCTATTCTAATTTCTCATATGACTGCAGCATTAATTTCTTTGCATACAATCATTAATTATTGTGAATATATATATATAAATACTATATTATAATTGAATTTGGGGTTTGGAGATTTGGAATAAGCTCTTGGCAGAGAAAATTTATATATGTATTTATCGTTTTCTTATAGAAATTGAGAAAGTGAGTATTGGCCAATCAATTCTGAAAGGGTTTAGGGTATGATTGTCTAACCTAATTGATTTATTAGCTAGGAATTTATTGTATATCAATGTGAGGTTTGAAATAGTGGATCATTTATGGCGCAATTATTAAGAGAATTCATAGAAGAGTGGGTCGTATGATTCTTACCTAAATTGATACCTTTTTCCTATTTTAGTTTCATGTTGGAAATCTCTTATGAACATCGTGTTACAACTTTAACTATTTTATGTAATATTGAGTGCATATGAATAAGTATTAAGTATGTTATACTATATGAATATAATTCAAATTATGATATTGAGAAGAGTGGACTCAACTTTAGATTCGGAACTTGAAAAATTATGATAGTTGAAATGTTAATTGGCATCAAGGTTTACGAATTTAATTGTGAATTCTAGTTAATTTTTAGGTCAAGGTTAAACACATAAAAGTTTGAGTGTTGTTAGTTCTGAAACCTTATTGTGAATATATACTTGAATATATTCCATTGGTTCAGAAGCTCAATGGGAAGGGAAGGCTCAAGTCCAAGAGTAATTATTCGATTGGCTAAGGCAAGTGGATTTCTACACTCTTGTTAAGCGTACGAAATTCGTGTATTTCCTTGTGTGATGTTGAGAATGATTTGGAGACTTGTTGCTTATTTGTTGGTGTTGTATTCCTTGTTGCAAATTGTGCTTTGTTATCAAAATGGCTATCTCGTCATTTTTATTTTAGTATGTAATTCAAACTGCATTTGAAACGTGGTTGTGATAAGAGTTATGTGATAAGAGGATGTACCAATTCGAGGGTCGTATCTCGCGCCGCGATGCATATTATATTTCGAGGGACGTATCGCCCGCCATGACGGTTACTATTATCGAGGGTTTTATCGTGCTCCACGATAGATGCATGGACAGATATGTCCCCCATGGGTCCCAGACTGAGAGACAGCGGGTGTGTATCATTAAGAAAGACATGCATCACTATATTTGACATTGCATCTCATGGCATTGCACATTTTATTATTGATAACTTGAACACGTGTTTTGCTGATCTTGTGATTGTTTCTCTGTGAAGCTTGTGACTGTTGAATATTGAGTTGTTATTGAGAATGTGTAAACTGATAGAGTGTGGTTTTTGAGTTGTGTGTTTGGTAAACTGTAAACTGTTAGGCTGTAGCGTGGAGGTTTAGATAGGGTGTAAGGAGTACCGGTATTTTGTTCACTTAACTTGTGCTTAGAGGTTTGCTTGTCGGGTACCCCGTGGTTTGGTACTCACCCCTTGCTTCTACAAATTTTTGTAGGTTACGAGCCCGGATCTTCGTGATACCTGTCATTCTCTTCGTTTCCGAGGCATCTCGTGGAGGGTTGTGAGGTAGTTGCTTGTCATCTCAGTGAAATTTCCTACTCCAGTTTATGACTTTGTTTTTACTTGAAAGACAACTTCATTTTAGACTTCTATTTTATTTCAATTCTGATATTTACATTAGAGGATTGTGCACGTGACAACCGGGTTTTGGGGATTGAATTAATATGACTTGGTATCATAATAGAAATTGTTGTTGGATTGTCATTTACTTCCGCACTTGTTAGATATTGGGTTTTAGGCTGACTTGCCTTGGTGGGATAAGACGAGTGCCATCACACCCATTTTTGGGTCGTGACAAGGCCTCTTGTGGTCTTCCATGCCATGTTACATGTACGGGGTACTCCTGTATGATGACCAGCCTAGTATTAAAAGAACAATGAGATAAACTTAAAATGAAAATCCCAAAACCCGAATAAATAATCCTATTAGACCAAAAAATGACCTTCCAGAGCTATCCGCGCAGACAAAATTCCAATTTGAGCATGTTTCCCAAAAATATTAACCATATTCAACATTTAGCCACAGGTTTAAATCTAAAATGCCTTCAGGCACAAACTGAAAATAAAAGCTTCAAAACTTTAACCAACAATCCTATCAAATCAAAAAGGACTTTTTGAAGCTAACCACACTTCAAGAATTCTCAACTATGAACGCTTCCAAAAGGTGTTAAGGAAATATATATTTCAGCCAAAAAATAAAAGTTAAAATGCCTAGCGACACACACTGGAAATGAAAACCTCAAAATCCAAACAAACAGTCATGTTTGACCAAAAATGACCTTCCAGAACTAACTGTTGTGAAGAAAATTGGATGAAATACCAATTTGAGAATGTTTTGTCTAAAATATTTGTCAAATTCAATTTGTTTTCCAAAATTTAAAATGCCTAACGACACAAACATCAAGAAAATGGTCAAAACCCAAACCAATCATCCTATTAGATAAAAATTATCTATTAAAGCTGAACACGCTGCTGAAATTTTAATTTGAGAATGTTTACAAAAAATTGACCAAAAACAAATTTAGACCAAAAGTTAAAGTTAAAATGCCTAACAACACAAAGTAAAAACTGAAGTCTCAAAACCTTAACCAACCATCCTATTAGATATAATATGACCTTCCAAAGTTAATCGCAGCGAAGGAATTCTCATCAGAGCACGTTTACAAAAATTTTAAGCAAAATCAAATTTTGACAAAAAAGTTAAAAGTTAAAACGCCTAATGATACAAACTGAATATGAAACCCTCAAAACTCAAACCAACCATCCTATTAGACGAATAATGACATTTCATAGCTGACTTTGTTGAAGAAAATAAAATTTGAGCAAGCTTCCAAAAAATTGACCTAATTCAAATTTTAGCCAAAAGTTAAAATTTAATGCTAACGAAACAAACTCGAAATAAAAGTCTCAAAACCCGAAATAACAATCCTATAATAACAACAAAGAACATATATGGCTAACCACAGTGACAAAAATTCAATGTAAGTAATATTAAAAAAATTGTTGACTAAATTTAAATTTTTCCCGAAATTTAAAATTTAAAATGCCTAACTGCACAAACTAAAAACGGAAGCCTCAAAAGTTTAATCTAATCTTATTACATCAAAAGTGACCTTCTGCATCTAACTGCACTAGCGAAATTTTTATCTGAGCATATTTATCAAATAAATTGAGCGAAGTTAAATTTTTACAAAATATTATAAGTTAAAACATCTAATTGCACACACTAAAAATAGGAGTCTCAAAACTCAAATAAACCATCATAGTACATAAAAATGACCTTTTGAGTTAATTATGTTCACGTAATTCTCATCTTAGCAAATTCACCAAAAATATTTAGCAAAGTCAAATTTTGCCCAAACATAATATTTAAAACACCTAACCGCACAAACAAAAACGAAAGCCTCAAAACATGATCCAATCTTCTTATTAGATAAAAAATGATCTTTCGAAGCTAATAACTCTGATAGAGTTCTAATTTGAGAATGATTACCAAAATTATTGACCAAAGTCATGTTTTAGCTGAAATTAAAAATTTCAAATTCTTAATGACACAAACTTGATAAGAAAGTCTCAACACTAGGCGGTGATATACAAAAAAAATTAACTTTGGTAATTTACCAACTATTCAAATATAATTTAATAATTAATAATTTACCAATAAATTTTATCACAGTCCGTAATAGTTACTATTCAACTAAACAATTGTATGTAATATTAACAACTTATAATTAATATGTTGGTAAATATTACCAACGCATTAATGATTGTTTTGTACATTACCAACTATTTGAATTATGTTACTAATTTACTAACTACAATCCTTATTCCTCGGAAAAATGTCCAACTAATTGGATACATGTTGGCAATTCTACTAACAAATTACATTTTGTTACTAATTTACCAACACATTTATATTTGGTTGTAAATTTCGACAAAAAAATCTTGTTGTTGGTAAATATTTGGTTAGTAATTCATTGGTAATATGTTAATAAATTATATAACTAATTTTTTTCATATTTAATAATTGATATATACTTCGTTTGTAATATTACGAACAAAAGATGTATGTTAGTAATATTTCAATTGTTAATCCATTAATAAAATGTTGCTAAATTTGGTGTCATTTTTTTTCGTTGTATTTGCCTTCTAAAATACTTAGTTAGTAAGATTTTGGTCGGCAATTTCTTATAATTTGGTTGTTGAGTTTCAAAATATAATTCACTTAGAAATATATTGGTAATTAGTTAGTAAAATTTTAACTACCTTAAGTTGTTAGTAAAATCTATTGGTAATTAAGAGTTTTTTTAGTGTATCAGCCAATTTCAAATCGTGATTCCCGCTTCGTTTCTTATCAGATTTAAGTTATTTCTGGGCAGTTTGTTCCTTTCAACTTAATATATTATTGGGAACTTATAAAGGGTTATTTGGAGTCGTTTAGCTCCAGATTTTTGATCGAAAATAGCAGCTGAGATTTGGTATTTGTACTCCTTTTATTTCTCTATTTCTTTATGCTATGTTGTAGTTGTGTTGCTCATTGTTTTGCATATTGTTGCTTTCCATTTTAGAGAACACTTTTATAACTCTCTTTTTATTTTATTGGAGCTTTGGCTTTGTTGTTTTTACCCTTCACACCGAAGAGGTTTTGCACATTAAATTTTGTGTCTTGCGTGTTGATTTATTTTTTCTTGCTTGGTTTATTTGTTTGTTGGCCAAACAGTTTGTTCTTGAATTATTTTCCTTCTCATAGTTCAAATAAAAGTGAAAGTTTCGACTTGGGTTTTCTACGACTATAACTGTGTCATGCACATTTATTTTATGCTTGTCTTTCCCAATAGCTCCTGATGTTCTTGCTAGAATATGTACGGATTTGGGTTCGTTGAAAAAAGTTATTATTAGGTCTTAATAAGAAGTGACAGTTAGAAACAGAGACAAATTTAACATTCATAAACGTAGTCTGTGGTTGCCAGTGTTCTTTGTTCGAGCTTCGGCGTAGGAGAGGTTGGTATTTTTGCAGCTAGTTCAGTCTCCAATTTAAAAAATAGTAACTGGGTGAGAATATGCTGATGGCACAATATGAAACAATTAGGTTTAATAAATATTTTGACTACTATTGACTCATCCGGAGAGTTTCCTTGAAAGAGGCCATACACCATGGATGTGGATGGTTGGTCAATTCCCAAGTTTTACAAGGATAAAGAAGAGTGGAAAATAGTTATAGGGAAAAAATTAGATATATGAATGGAGTCTCTCATTCGATGCTTGAGGGCATCTGAGCTTGTTGGTTTTTATTGTCATGAGCCCTATCAACCAAATCGTGTAGCAATGCAGTTTGGATATGATCAAGATTTCCCTAAATGTATTCCTCACTCGCCTTCAAGTCCGCATGTTGCTCGGTAGAATTACATAAGACCTATTGATTTTGATTTGAGGTTATACTATCCGTATAGGTTTATTGAACCTGATATAACTACTAGTATTTTAAATGATGGAGAAACAAAACTAATTGGGATGTGTGTTACATTGTTCCTGATCTACCGAAAAAATGCGAACTGGAGAATTACATTGAAGTTCCTCCTGGTTTTTCTCCTCATTCGACAAACATTTTTGGATAAACCTCCATAGATGAGTTCTCCTTTTCATTTTCTATTGTGCAATATGGTTCTGCATTGAATGAGAAGAACCACAAGGACAAACTTTTGGGTGATTCTCTATTTGAAATTTTTTTGGTAGATCATGAAGAACGTTACTTCATTTCTCCATCATTTCAAATACTGTGTAGTTACATATGGTTCAAACAACTTAGACAATTAGTATAACTCAAAAATTAGAATCTATAGCTCCACTGTAGTTCTACGAGCCAAGCACTACATTTTAAGGCGGGTGAGGAATCTATATAGTGAAACCTTGATCAGATCCAAACGACATTGCTATCGGATTTGGTCGATTGGGCTCTTAACTATAAAAAAAACAAGCTCAGATTCAAGCATCAAAGGAAAGACTCCATTTTTATATCCAATTTTTTCCTCACACTATTGTCTAGTCTTCTTTATCCTTGCAAAACACGTGAATCGACCAACCTTCGACAACCATGGTGTATGACCTCCATCGAAAAACTTTCTAGATGAGTCAACAGTAGACCTCACATTAATTACACCCTATTCTTTGATGGAGGCCATACATCTTGGTTGTGGAAGGTTGGTCAATTAACATGTTTTACAAGGAAAAAGAAGAGTGAACATTAGTCAGTGGAAAAAATTTAGATATAGAAATTGATTCTCATTCCTTTCAAGAGGGCATCTGAGCTTGTTGGTTTTGATTTACAAGATCCCAATCATATAAATAGGTAGCAATGCAGTTTTGATATGATCAAGACTTCCCTAAATGGATTCCTCGCTCTCCTTCAAGTCCAGATCTTGCTTGGAAGAACTAAAGAATACCTATTGATTTTGATTTTAGGTTATACTATCCGTATAGGTTTTTTGAACATGATGCAACTACATAGAATTTGAAATGATGGAGAAACAAAACTAATTCGGATGTGTGTGACGTTCTTCCTAATCAACTGAAGGAATGTGAAGTGGAGAATTACCCTGAACTTCCTCCTGGTTTTTCTCCTCATTTTCAGCGATGGTTTGGAAAACCTCCATTGAATAATTCTCCTTGTCATTTTCTATGGTAGAGTATGCTTCTGCTTCGAATGAGGAGAACCAAAACAATCTTCAGGGTAATTCTCCACTAGACATTCTTTTGGAAGATCAGGAAGCACATTACAAACATCTCAATTCGTTTAGTTTCTCCATAATTTAATATACTGTGTACTTACATCCGGTTGAAATAGTCTAGACGAATAGCATAACCTCAAATCAGAATCGATTGGTCTTCTGTAGTTGTACGAGGGAAGCACTAGATTTGAAGGCGGGAGATGAATCTATTTAGGGAAGTCTTGATCATATCCAAACTGTATTGCTAATAATTTGGTCAGTAGAAATCTTGACATTCAAAACCAACAAGCTCATATGCCCTTAAGCATCGAACGAAAGACATCATTTTTATATCCGAAGTTTGCCATTGAACTATTATCCAGTCTTCTTTATCCTTGTACAACATGGGATTGGACCAACCTTCCATAGTTAAGATGTACGAACTTCATTGAAAAACTCTCCGGATGAGTCAATAGTAGCCCTCACTTTAATTACTCTTTTCAACCAATTTTGACCCTCCCCAATAAGAATTAACTTTCGAGCTTCATAATTTACAATTATTGGGAATAATTTGTTTTAGAAAAAATTCAAAAAGTGAAGTTTTGAATTGATTTTAGTCACACACACACACACACACACACACACACACACACACACACATATATATATATATATATAGAGAGAGAGAGAGAGGTGAGGGTATTTTTCTAAACAAACAACTTATTCAAAAAAATACAATGATAAAAACTAATTCCGACATAACTTATCCGGCATAACTAATCTCAATATAACTAATCCCAATATGAATAAATAGGGTGGTAACTGTCAGATTCATTTTTACATTAATAAAACAAGTATGGATAAATGGAAAAAAATTTCATGAAAGTGAGGAAAAAAAAGATAATAGGAACCATGATCAACAAGAGGTTCCTAATAGTAATTATTTATTTAACTTTATATTACACGAAGGTGAGGTTAAATTGACAAATACATCGAACTTTCAACTTCTAAAAAATAACAAGAAAATTTTATTTTTTCTTCCACAAAGGGTATTGTAACAAACTCAAGTTAGATTTTCTCATAAAATTTAAACTTGAGTCATTTCAATAACAACGAGGGTAAAAACGAGATATTTTTATCATCAAGTAAGTTTTTTTCAAATCATATAATCTGAAGGGCAAATTTGGTCACACTTTATCCATATATATTAATAAATATTTTTTTAAAAAATAATTAGATTTTAAAATTAGGTGTAAATATGTATAAATAGCGACTAATAATATGTCTAATCATTGACAAACCTAGGATTTTCATTTAGGGGGTTCGAAAAATAAAAGTATAAACATGTAAATAAGCCCTTAGAAATGGGAACCTTGACTTTTTTGGGGTTTAAATTTTAGAACCACATTTTAGTACGTTTTTAAATTAAAAAGACAAAAAAAGAACTTGAACAATTGAAGGAGACTTACGACTGCGCCATCCATTTCTCTTTGTACTTAAAGAGGTTCAAAATATCAATCTATAGAAATACATGAAATTTGACTTATATATATACCGTGTAATTTTTTGCCGAGGGGGTTCACATATTCATGTGGATCCGCCCATGGATTTAATTGTACTTTTCATCATATGTCATACACATCAATGATATTTCTCAACATAAGACATTATATATTCGATATTTGTAAAAAACATTGTTTTAACGACATTTTCACTATATCTCAATCGAGTCAATGACATTTTGCAACAAATGTTGTAACACCCCGTAGCTAAAACAGACCAAAAATTTGTATTTCAAAAAAACAAAGGTTGTGAGAGTATAATATCATTTAATAAGACGTTGGACTTACAAAAGAGTTACTGGTTCATAGAATTTCTAAATCTTACCAACTATTTTGTAACTTTACTCTTGTTTTATCTAGGTTTGGTTCATAGTGTACAAACACCAGATTCAATGCATTGGACTCATACGTGCAAGCCATACAAAAATTATCATTTCAGTCTATATATTAATATTCTTTTTGAGATATGTAGGGGGATTTTTTGAATAATGATTATAGTTTATCAAAAAGAAGTGTTCATATTATTTTTTATATTCATCATTTTAAATGGGTGTAAAATTTCTATTAATTACCCTATAAATCTATATTAATGTTGGTCAAAATATGACAGATTTCCCTTTAATTGTCCTTCAAAACATTTGCCTTTATTACTCATTGTTGTCTTTAATACCTTTGTCTAAACTGTTGGTGGCTTTGGCCTACGGTATGGTTCTATAAGATTTTAGTCTTTCTCAATCACAAAGGGACATTGAATACAATACATTTTGAGAATAATTATTTCCTTATATATATATTTGGTCTGTTGGATTTTGTTCTTTAAAATCTTTGTTAGTTTTGGCTCCTAGTTTTGTAATAGAAGAGCTTATTGAATCCTAGGGCATACACCTTTATAAGGTGAAATATCCTTAAGGATATTATCTTTCGACACCCCTGAAGCTATTAGAATTTCCTACAAGAGTTCGTGCTGAAGTACAAGCTTTGGTGAATTCGGTAAGTGTTCGTGATGAATGTATTTTCCATAAGAATTTACAACACTGTGATTGTTTATGCATGAACTGGGAGGATTCTATGATTTTCATGATAATTTCCATTTACCCATGTTGAACCCATGCTTCAAAGAAGAAATCGATGTATATAAGTTTTAATCTATTAAAGGAGAATTTATGGGTTTATGTGTATTCTTATAGGATTAATAAGGTTCATGAGGAATTGCTTCGAGATTGAAACATATGTGATCAGTATGATATGAATTGCTTTGAGAGTGAATCATATATTATAAATTGTTGATTATTGTTGTAATTGTTGTGGAAATTTTAGAGTTAGACTAGAGGCGATAATACATGATCCTAAGTAAAAGATACGAGATAAGTACCAATGTCATATAATAGAAAGACATGAGGTGTGTACCCATGACATATGATGAAAGGACAGGAGGATATTACCCATGATCCTCGAGTATGTTGTACAAGAGGAGACTACCTGTGATCCTATAGTAGGACGGACAAGAGGCAAGTACCCATGATCCCAAGGTAAGAGTGGAGAGAGGCGATTTCCCATGTTCCTTTATAGTAAGCCAAGAAACGATGTCCCATCTCTGTAAAATATAAGTTATAATATGATATGATAGGGGATGATCTTGGATTGTTGATTGAATTTGCCTCCAATGATGAGTAACACTAATTGCGGATTACCCATGTCTTGAATAATTATGAATTGAGTTTACTTCAAGAAGTACTTGTTATATGTGAAATATCTAGTACGTGCTTTGATTATGCTTTATAACTTATGTCGTCTCACTCTTATGTTATGATTTCCCAAGCTATCATATTTAGTACATTTTATTAGTAACACATATATTTGCCTACATTTCTCATCTAAATGTAGGATCTGCCGTTCCAACTCTCATCCTCGTAGTTTAGATTTCTTGTAGATGAAGAGGTGAAGATTGGTGAATCCTAATTCTTCCGAGGATATGACCACTAATTTCCCTATGTTCTTTTAATTTTTAGTTTTGAACACTGATGTATGGGCTATGTCCCTAGATTCTATTGAACTAGATGGTTTTTCATACATCTGTATCAGGCCTCCGCTTTGTTTTACAAAACTTTGGTTATGTTTGAAATGTTGTAAGTCTTATATATTTTCTATCATCTTAAATATGAATTCTTAATGGATTATTTGAGGCCTCTCGGGATCTTTTACGCCTTGTTATATCTACGGGGTACCCCTAGGTTATGACAAACCTGGTCATCAAAGCACAATGGCATAATCTGAAAATAAAAATCCCAATACTCAAACAAACAATCCTATTAGACAAAAAAAATGACCTTCTGAAACTAACCGTACTACCCAAATTCAAATTTGAGCATGTTTCCCAAAAATATTAACCAAATCCAATATTTTTGCCAAAAGTTAAAATTTAAAACACCTAAAGGCAGAAACTGAAATAAAGCTTCAAATACCGAAAAAATAATCTTATCAAATAAAAAACAAACTCTTAAAGCTAAACACACTAACATAATTGTCATCCAAGAACATTTTCAAAAAGTGTGAAGGAAAATTTTTTTTTAGCCAAAACATAAAAATTAAAATTTCTAATGACACAAACTGCAAATGAAAACGTCAAAATTGAAACAAACAATCCTATTAGACAAAAAAATGACATTCCAGAGCGAATTACGCAGATGAAGTTCCAATTTGAACATGTTTTTTCAAAAATTTAGGCCAAATTAAAGTTTTTGCCAATAGTTAAAAGTGAAAATGCCTAACTACACAATCTTAAAATAAAAGCATCAAACCTCAAATCAATCATCCTATTAAACAAAAAAAATGACCTTCCAAAGCTAACCACACTTAGGAAATTTTAATTTGAGCATGTTTACTAAAAATATTGAACAAATCCAAATTTTGACCAAAACATAAAAGTTAAAATGTCTAACAACATAAACTCAAAATGGATGCCTAAAATTGCGCTTAACGGTTTGAGAGTAACTGTGGAACCTTGGGGAGCATCCGACTGCAGCGATTTCTAATATCAATGTTGTACTACTTTTTCCAACAATTTTAAAGCGATTTTGAACATACAATATTGATAAATTGATATTTCTTTGAACAAAACTTCTATTGATTTGTCAAAACTTGAGCCTTTGGATGGAAATAATTTTAAACAGTGGTCACAAAATTTTTTTAATTTTATTTGAAAAATTAGAAGTTGATTATGTTTTATTCATAGAACTTTCTATGAATGGTTGTAATAGTAATATTGCTTCTAGCAATGTTATAACTGTTGATAATGTTGTTAAAATGAAGTTTCAAAAGGAAAAAAAATTGTTAGAGGACATTTGCTATCATTTATTTGATTTATTTTTAACCTATAAATCTGCAAAAGAAATATGGTGCTGATGATGCGGAAAACAAAAAATATGTTGTGGGTCAATGGAATAAATTTCAAATGGTTGATAATAAGCCAATAATGGAACAAGTTCATGAATATGAGAACTTTACTACTGATGTTGTCAATGAGGACATGAAAATGTGTGAGATATTTAATGCTAATGTTCTGCTTGAAAAATTCCCACAATCATGGAGTGATTATATAAATCAATTAAAACATTAGAAAAACAATTGAAGTCTCAAAGAACTTAGTAGTCACATGAGGACTGAAGATGCGAACCGTCTCAAAGATAAAATGGAAGAACTTTCTCTTAATTCTTCTAAAACAAATCTTGTTGAATCTTCTGGTACTGTTGTGAAAGACAGGTTCAAAGGCAAACAGAAGAAAGTCTCGAGAAAAGAACATATGAAGAACAAAAATCAATTCAACATTCCGGAGAGTGAGATTAAAAAATTTAAGGGCGCTTGTTTTGTTTGTGAAAAAGTTATCAAAGGAAAGGGAATGACTCAAAGCAGGAAGGACAAAAGTGATTTCCAAGATAATCTTGCTTAAGGTAATGAAGTGATTGCTACTATAGTCGTTGAGGCAAATCTGATGGCAAACAAAACTAACTGGGTGCAAAACACAGGTGTCTCAAGAATTTTTTTTTTTACAATAAAAAATTATTTCATGACTTTGAGGATTCCACTGATGAAGAGTGTGTTTACATGGGTAACTCCACTACTTCTGGAGTTATGGGTAAAGGAAAAATTTTACTTAAATTAACTTCTGGAAAGACATTATTATTAAACAATGTATTGTATGTTCCCTCCCTCCGTAGAAACTTAGTTTCCGGAGCACTTCTCAACAAAGTAGGATTTAGACTTGTTTTTGAAGCTGATAAAATAATTATATCTCGTGGAGGAGACTTTGTTGTGAAAGGATATCGAAGTGGAGGATTATTTGTGTTTTGAACATTGTTCAAGAGATTGTCAATAATAAGAGAATTTCAAATTCTGCTTATATTGTTGAGTCTATCAATTTGTGGCATGCTAGACCAGGTCATATTAATATTGCTTCTATTAAAAGACATAGGAAAATGGAGTTAATTCCTATTATAAAAATGATGATTTTTCTAAATGTACTTGTAGAAGCAAAGCGTGCCAAGAAACCTTTCATATATGTTATTAGTAGAAAGATTGAATTATTTGAACTAATACATTCAGATTTAGTAGATTTAAAGATGTCACGACCCAAAACAGGCCGCGACTGGCACCCACACTTATCCTACTATGTGAGCGAACCAACCAATCTAATCCCCAACATTTTAACCATAATGAACAAAATACGATGCGGAAGACTTAAAACTCATTAATAAAAATTGATTAAATAACATATAAAAATTCAATACTATTTATTCCCAAAACCTGGAAGTCATCACCAAAAGAACATCTATACTCAAATTACTAATCTAAGAGTATCTAAGAAACTAAAATAAGTAAAAATCTAGTCCATGCCGGAATCTCAAGGCATCAAGACATGAAGAGGAAGATCCAGTCCAAGCTAGAAGCAATAGCTCACCCTGAAATCTGGCTTGATGAAGACTGGCTAGAGTTGCGGTTGAGTTGAAGACGATGGCACGTTTGCTGCACTCCACAAATAACAAAGAAAGAAACATACAAGTAGGGGTCAGTACAAAACACAAGTACTGAGTAGGTATCATCGGCCAACTCAATATAGAAAACAGTATATATCAGATAATATCATAAATCAACTACAATACTCAACATGTAGCAACAACAAGTTCTATAATCATTAGTAAGCACCGCCAAGTTCACCGTTGAGGACTCAAGCCTCAATACCATACCCATTTGGAAATTAGGTTCATTAGATTAAGTATATTCACATCTTTCAAGATTCATTATCTTTATTTCTCTCGTGCCGGTACTTGAAACTCCGCTCCATATACTATCCTGGTGTCGGAACGTGACACTCCGATCCCCTAATTCTACGTGTCGGTTCGTGACACCCGATCCCCTAATCTCATCACTTTAGTTCATCAAGCCTTCTTTTATACCAAGGCGTCATCAATCTCATTAACAAAGTAGATTAGGGTTTTTCAAGATTTAGGATTAAATAGCTTCATCATGCTTATTTTATCACAATTATATATATAAACACATCATGCATACACACAATTAAGCATATAGGAGACTTTACAATACTACCCAATACATATCATTCGCTATTAAGAGTTTACTATGAAATAGCATAAACCATAACCTACCTCCACCGAAGATTTCGTGATCAAGCAAGCAAATCCTCAAAATCTTTGCTATCCTCTTCGTTTCCCTCTTCTCTCGATCGTTCTCCCTCTCTTGTTCTTTCTATTTTTCTTATTCCAAAACCCTCTTTCTTTTACCCTAATTAGTATATAATTAAGTATAAAAGATGAATAAAATAACCCACTTTTTATTTTAAGGTTGTCTCCTTTAACCCCCAAGTAATTGAATTATTAATATTAATCCATTAACTTTATAATTATAAGCATGAAAAGTCCAAAACGCCCCTTTAAAAACTTAACAGAATTTCCGACCCGAGTGAGCTTACGGAGCCTGTGACGGTCCGTCACGACTGTGACGGTCCGTCCTGCAGGTCCGTCACAAAGCTCAGAGACTTGATTTTAGTAAAAGTTCTGTGACGGCCCGTCATGCCTGCGACGGTCCGTCCTGCCATTTCGTCGCGAAGTTCAGAGAGTCGATTTCAGTACCCAATTTTCAAAATTCCAAGTGTTTTGGAACGAGACACCCTCGACGGTCCGTCGTGCCCATGACGGTCCGTCTTGGGATCCGTCGACCAAGATAGTTTTTCCAGAAATAAAATCTGCTGCTCAAAACGACTAAACAGGTCGTTACAATAGATACCAATTTACCCATCGTTCGTCCTCGAACGATCACAAGAAGAAAAACGAGGGCGAAAAGGAGTACCTGAATCTGTAAACAGGTGTGGGTATCTTTCTTGCATATCAGCCTCCTTCTCCCAAGTGGCCTCTTCAACTGGTCGATTCTTCCATTGAACTTTGATGGATGTAATCTCCCTTTATCTCAACTTGCGAATTTCTCTATCTAGAATGGCAACAGGCTCATCCTCATAAGACAAATTCTCATCAAGCAGAACCGAATCCCAACGAATGATGTAGTTTCCATCCCCATGGTATCTTTTCAACATAGTCACATGAAATACCGGATGCACTCCTGACAGCCCTGGAGGCAAGGCTAATTCATAAGTGACCTCCCCTAGTCGCTTAAGTACTTCAAATGGTCCAATATACCTTGGCCTTAGCTTA
Source organism: Solanum pennellii (assembly GCF_001406875.1). Lineage (NCBI taxonomy): Eukaryota > Viridiplantae > Streptophyta > Magnoliopsida > Solanales > Solanaceae > Solanum > Solanum pennellii. The sequence continues at coordinate 26,404,100 of NC_028638.1, forward strand.
CCTCTTTTACCAAACCGCATCACCCCTTTCGTAATTCAGCAAGACTTGCTCACCCTCCATGAACTCCAAGTCCCANGCTCACCGTCCATGAACTCCAAGTCCCTAACCTTTCGATCTGCATATTCCTTTTGCCTACTTTGTGCCGCTTAAA